>NC_138579.1:34517287-34773019 GCF_964289735.1 Phaethon aethereus | reverse complement strand
GTCCATGTAAAATGTATTTTTTAATAATTTATACATAGTTAAAGTAAGAAAATCACTTCAGAATATTTCTTTTCCCATCCTACTTCTTTCCACTCTATTTTTCACCAATAAAGTTTGGAGCACAAGCAATTTGCATGAAAACAGCTGGAAAAAAGCTAGTCCATGAAATTCAGAGGAGGTTTTGTCGTTATTTCTAAAGAGTGTCCACTTCTTTCTTTGATGTCTGTGAAATGGGGAAGACTAGACAACATTCCATTGGTCCTGAAGATAAAAACAGGAAACACTTTGTAGAAGAAATAATACCTGTGACCCCTCTTTGTATATCATAAAGAAATAATAAGTTTTAAAAGATAAATATCTTGTAAACAAAAAATATCTTACATTTCTACCATTGTTTCAGATAAATGATTTTTTGCCAGTTAAATATTACACATCACTTTGATTAGAAAAAAATTCTGCATGAATTTCTTCTCAAAAGCTACTGGAAAATTATTTTTTCAATTGTATTAGATGGCTGCAAATAGAATCATAGAATCATAGAATAGTTTGGGTTGGAAGGCACCTTTAAAGGTCATCTAGTCCAACCTCCCTTGCAATGAACAGGGACATCTTCAACTAGATCAGGTTGCTCAGAGCCTCATCCAACCTGACCTTGAATATTTCCACGCATGGGGCATCTACCACCTTTCTGGGCAACCTGTGCCAGTGTCTCACCACCCTCACAGCAAAGAATTTCTTCCTTCTATTTCATCTAAACCTACCCTCTTTTACAGAATCACAGAATCATTAAGGTTGGGAAGGACCTTTAAGATCATCATGTCCAACCGTCAACCCAACACTACCATGCCTGTTAAACCATGTCCTGAAGTGCCATGTCTACACATTGTTTGAACATTTCCAGGGATGGTGACTCCACCACCTCCCTGGGCAGCCTATTCCAATGTTTGACCACTCTCTCAGTAAAGAAAATTTTCCTAATATCTAGTCTAAACCTCCCCTGGCGCAACTTGAGGCCATTTCCTCTCATCTTACCGCTAAGTTACTTGGGAGAAGAGACCAACACCTACCTCACCACAACCCCCTTTCAGGTAGTTGCAGAGAGCGATGAGGTCTCCCCTCAACCTCCTTTTCTCCAGACTGAACAACCCCAGTTTCCTCGGCCACTCCTCGTAAGACTTGTTCTCCAGACCAGCTTCATTGCCCTTCTCTGGACACGCTCCAGCACCTCAATGTCCTTGTTGTAGTGAGGGGTCCAAAACTGAGCACAGTATTCGAGGTGTGGCCTCACCAGTGCCGAGTACAGGGAGACAATCACTTGCCTACTCCTGCTGGCCACACCACTTCTGATACAAGCCACGATGCTGTTGGCCTTCTTGGACACCTGGGCACACTGCCGGATCATGTTCAGTTGGCTGGTTTTAGTTTAAATCCATTGCCCTTGTCCTGTCGCAACAGACCCTGCTAAAAAGCCTGTCCCCATCTTTCTTACAGCCCACCTTTCAGTACTGGAAGGCTGCAATACGGTCTTGCTGGAGCCTTCTCTTCTCCAGACTGAACAACCCCAAATCCCTCAGCCTGTCCTCACAGGAGAGGTGTTCCAGCCCTCTGATCATTTCTGTGGCCTCCTCTGGACCTGCTCCAACAGATCCATGTCTTTCCTGTTCTGAGGGCTCCACAGCTGGACGCAGCACTGCAGGTGGGTCTCAGCAGAGTGGAGTAGAGGGGCAGAATCGCCTCCCTTGACCTGCTGGCCACACTTCTTTTGATGTAGCCCAGGATACAGCTGGCCTTCAGGGCTGCAAGTGCACACATTGCTGGCTCATGTTCAGCTTTTCACCCACCAGTACCCGCAAGTCCTTCTCAGCAGAGCTGCTCTCAATCCCTTCATCCCCCAACCTGTACTGATACCGGGGGTTGCCCCGACCCAGGTGCAGGACCCTGCACTTGGGCCCATTTCTCAAGCTTGTCCAAATCCGTCTGAATGGCACCCTGTCCCTCAGGCATGTCAACCGCACTACTCAGCTTGGTGTCGTCCACAAACTTGCTGAGAGTGCACTTGATCCCACTGTCTATGTCATTAATGAAGATATTAAAGAGTACCGGTCCCAATATGGACCCCTGAGGGACAACCACTCATCACCGATCTCTATCTGGACATTAAGCCATTGACCACTGCTCTCTGGATGTGACCATATAACCAATTCCTCACCTACCCACCAGTCCACCCATCAAATCCATATCTCTCTAATTTAGAGAGAGGAATGTTCTGGGGACCGTGTCAAAGGCCTTACAAAAGTCCAGATAGACAACATCAGTAGCTCTTCCTTTGTTCACTGCTGTGGTCAATCCATCATAGAAGGCCACCACATTGGTCAGGCAGGACTTGCCCTTCGTGAAGCCATGCTGGTTGTCTGGAATCACCTCCCTGTCCTCCACGTGCCTTAGCATAGCTTCTGGGAAGGTCTGTTCCATGATCTTCTCAGACACAGAGGTGAGGCTGTCAGGTCAGTAGTTCCCAGGGTCCTCCTTGCTACCCTTTTAAAAAATGGTTGCAATGTTTTCCTTTTTCCAACCACCAGGGACTTCACCTGACTGCCATGACTTTTAAAATATCATGGAGAGTGGCTTGGCAACTACCTCAGCTGACTCCCTCAGGACTCTGGGATGCATCTCATCAGGTCCCATAGACTTGTGTATGTTCAGTTTCCTCAGGTGGTGTTGCACCTGATCTTCTCTTACAGTGGGAGGAACTTTGCTCCGCCAGTCTCTGTCTTGCAGTCCACCCACTCGAGAGGTGTGGGAAGAGAGGTTGCCAGTGAAGACTGAGTCAAAGACATTGCTGAGTACCTCAGCCTTCTCCTCATCCGTTGTTACCTGTTGCCAGTCTTGCTCATCATGGGGGGTATGCTTTCTTTGACCTTCATTTTCTGGCTGACATACCTGTAGAAGTCCTTCTTAGTATTCTTTGCATCCCTTGCCAAGTTCAGCTCCAGCCACATCTTGGCCTTCCTGACCTTGTCCCTATACAACCGGGCAGTGTCCCTGTACTCTTCCCAGGATACCTGTCCCTGCTTCCACTGCCTGTGCATTTCCTTCTTGCCCTTTAGTTTTACCAACAGGTCTCCACTTATCCATGCTGGCTTCTTGCCTTGCTTATTACTTATAAACTTATTATACCTGTATAATTATTATATAAACTTTATAATATAAAAATTATACAAATTATATAATATAATAATTATATAAACTTATTACACCTGGGAATGGATACAAATACTTACAGCTGCTGGTTAACTTTTGATGTTGCAGTAACTTTTGCTGCTGTTAGTGTAGTCTGGATAAAAAAATGCTAAGAAGAACAGAAGTTGCTATGTGTTGTTCAGTGTTTTCCCAGAAATAGATAGCCAACACAATGTTGGAATGGGAACATCTCTTCTTGAGTCTGACATTCTCTTTGAGCACTTACTACACAAACATGAATGCAAAAAGTCATCCTTCTTCCTGACTGCCACTGGAAAAATATTTTTTTTTTTTTTAAAAACGCAATTGTCCCACAAGTGAGACAGGACCAGACTCCACTGCTCTTTTACCATCTTTTTTCTCTAAAGTGGAATGTAATCTCAGCAATGGCTATATTCTGCTTTATTGCATATCTTTCATTATCTCCTATTCATAATACTTTAATTGGTGATAAGAAACTGAACAAGATGAATCTGTAGTATCCCATGGCATCATATCGATCCAATTCTTGGACTACACTTACTGCAAAATCTAGAAAAAGAAGCAGGTTTGGGCAATTTCAGTTTGATCTGATTATTGTAGTTCCCATGACTTCATTCAAAGTAATGTCATCCCTCACTGTTGGAGTCACAATATCTTGACAGCAGTCGCAAGTGCTAAAAAATCCTATGTTACTAGTATACCTTTGTCAATACTACAAAAACTAGTAGCGTAATTTCATAGGATAAAAACAGGCAAATCTGTGGATTAGAATAATTGCCTCAAAGGAAGATGGAGAGGAAGATGCAAAATCATGTAGGAAAATTTTTCACTTTTCATGTGTATCATTGCTTTCCATTTTCAAAAATTCTGAATTAATTTAAGAAATGTTAAAATAAAAGTATTACACAGCCATTCTGTCAGTTGCAATAACAGCTGTCTTTCTTTGCAAAATAACTACTGGTAATTACAATGATTTAATATGAAGTACTGAGCCCCATCATGCAGAATACATGTCATTTATCATTATTGACCTTAGCGGAAACAGATTTACCCAAATCAATATGAGCTCAAACTATCCATTAGAAAAAACAGTGATTGGTTACAAATATTGGTAATTTCATACATACCTGTATTAATAAAAAGAAAACAGGGCTGGATGTTTCTACCTAACGGAAAGGAATTTTTTCATTAGCTGAAATTGTTATATAAAATAGAGTTGACACAATTGTCCTTTAATTAATGTTATGGAAAAACAGTTGGTTTTGGTCAGTTGTATTAACTTCTGACATGTAAGTAATTTGAAAAGTGTTAATGCATACCCATAAAAAATGAAATTTTTGAAAATATTTTCATTGCTTGTTCAAATGTTTGTGACTGGAATTAGACATGCAGGATCTTGCTTGCAATTATTACAGACTGGCATTTTCTGTATATTGAATATGTGATAAACTACTACTTTTTTAGAGCTTAGTTAACTCAAGTGAAAATGAGAACTTGTAGCCTTCCCTGCAGAGTACTATCGTTCAGTGTTTTCACATTTCTGAACATTTGGAATAGAATTTCGTTATCAGAACATCAATTACTTTCAAGAATCAGTAATACACCAAGTTTAGCGAGTAATATAACTTCATATAAGACTGCTGAACCTTGTAAAGTGTGAATGCCTCTGAACAAAAAAAATATTTCCTATTCAAAATGTACATGGAACTTTACAGAGTTTTCTCTTTTTTTGTATATGTTACGATGAATTTCTTACACTCCTTTCTTCCCCCACCTCTTACAGTCCTTTTGGATTTGCAGCCTATGAATGCTAGATCTTCGTTTATCAGCCCTTTTATTTTTAATTCCTTCTTTTAGTTAACATGTAGTAAAGTTTTGGCAGTGGGGGTGGGGAGTGCTGCAGTTGCTTCTATGGGAGGAGGTCAGGAGCTGCCCTGTGCTGGACACAGACAATTCCAGCCAGCTCAGCAGCAGACCTACCACAGGCCAAAGCTGAGCCCATTAGAGGAGTCGGTGGTACCTCCATGAAAACATATTTTTTTAAATGGCAGAAAACACCAAGAGGGGAGGAATGAGGGAACACAGAGAGAAAGAGAGTGAAAGCAAGAGAGATATCTAAAGAGAGAGAGAGGTAGAGAGTGAGAAGGCAACAACAGAGAGAATATCAAAGTCAGAGAGTAGAAGATGGTCCCTGAATGGACTGCAGCCTTTGGAGGATGCACTGACACTAAGCTCCTAAAAAAAAAAAAGGGGTGGTAAGAAGCAAGTCACATGTAGGAGGCTGCCCAATAATCAGAAAAGTCTGTTGAAGTCAATTGAGACTAAATTGTTTCTCTAAAATAATTAGAGTATGAATAAGAAAAGGGAAAATACTGTTATGACTTTGTTACATGTGACCTTTTTTTAAGGCTTAAACTACCAAGCCAAGTATGATTTCTATGAAAACTAAGCAGTTAATTGATTCAGGAAATAATTAGGAAAAGTGAAACATGTCTTCAAATAATGGCAGAGCTAAAGGAAAAAATGTTAAAATCAGGGAAGGTTATTTCTTGTTTCATGCACCTAACTTCTTTGGCTTTTCCTGAAATACACCTAGCAGCTACTCCAATTGCTGTTGTCTATATGTCTGTTGTAAAAGAAGCAAATAATTCCTCCTCTTAGGCTTGCACAACCTTAATCTAATACTTTGCTATCATAAGGACAGATTAACCCTAGTGTGCATTTTAGATATCTATGCTTGTAATGAAAACCACTTGAAAAACCAAATGTGCACGCAAAAGGGAAATTAGTATAACTGCTGTTAAGGGAAACAAGTGTTTAGACTCTTCACAGCTTCAGAATAACTGTTAATTAGATAATGTATTCTGAAAACCAGAGAGAGATATTAAGATCATCTGATTTGTCCTCCTGCATAATGTGGGACTTAGGACCTTCCTGAATTAATTACTGCATAAATTAAGATGAAATATACGGGAAAACACCCTACCACGGCTAAAATATTTACTGATATGAGGGCTCCACTTATGCACTTGACAAGCAATTCCCATGGGTAGCTACTCTGGTTAGGCATGATTTATTATAAGCTAGAATTTAAGTTGAAATTTGACATGTTGCCTGTTTTTATACTTGTTTACCATATTCATGTGAGTTCATGTTAAATTTCTACTTCCCATGTAGATTTTTTATAGATAAAGAATGGCAATCAAGTCACAATTTAACCATTTACTTTGATAAGCTAGTTACATTGACCTCACTGAATCTTCATTTGTAAAGCACTTTCAATAATCATGTAAACATTCTTGTGGCTCTTCTCCAAACTGGATTCTGTGTTTCAGAAGTGGTTGCAATTTTCAGTAGCCACTGGAACAGCATAAAAAACCCAGGGAAGTGTGCTGTCACTTCTCTTCATCATTTCATTGTGCGTACTATCCTAGGTTACATTAGCCTCTCTGACTACAGCAGTGTGTTGGGAGTCCATATCTTAGTAAAATGTTTTGTGTATTTTAGCAATATTGAGAAGAAAGATTGTTATAGTTGTGGGAGATGGTTTTAATAGCGGTCATGAAGCATGTCTTTGATCTAAAAGTAGTGACAGACCTCGCTGAAGCTGTAAACAGTGTTAGCTGTCTGTCAACCATATAAAAAAATTGAAAAAGCAACTAAGTTTGTTTATCATAGAATCATAGAAGAGCTTGGGTTGGAAGGGACCTTTAAAGGTCATCTAGCCCAGCCCCCCTGCAATGAGCAGGGACATCATCAACTAGATCAGGTTGCTCAGAGCCCCGTCCAACGTGACCTTGAACATTTCCAAGGATGGGGCATCTACCACCTCTCTGGGCAACCTGTGCCAGTGTTTCACCACCCTCATTGTGAAAAATTTCTTCCTTAGATCTAGTCTAAATCTGCCCTCTTTTCATTTAAAACAGTTACCCCTTGTCTTATCACAACAGGCCTTCTTACAGTGTTCAGAGAAACTTTGCAGATATTTCTGTATATGAAAGGACTGTAACAGAGAGATACCTGATTCAGATGACTTTTTCTTCCTAAATAAGTCCACAAGCTGTTATGTGTTAGACAATTATATAAGCTACAGGACAACATGGCTGTTTCTAATATGGAAATAAAATTTCTAATGATCTCCGAGGCTTGTACTATAATGCAGTACAAATATGCAGTTCCTTATCTTGCACAGTTGAAGATGATAAGACAAATGAAGTAAATGAGCAAGATTCTGGTCAGTGATCAGTCTGGAGTGAGAATCATGTCTCCTCTCTCTTTCTACGGTGCTTTACTAATTAGGCCATGCTGCCTTTCAGTAAGAGCAAATATTACTAGCTGAAATGAGAACAGGACAAAAGGAAATGCTAATTTCAGTTTTTATCAGAATACTGACACATCCTGTGCTTGCAAAGCATAACGAATCAGTTAAGTTTAGAGGAATATGCTGATGTTCTTTTGGTAAAGTCATAAGAATCTGAATCTGATTGCTAATTGCTATATACAAGAATTCCCCTTAATTGGCTGTGTAAATGTAAAGTGACTATGTCTAAATGTGGAAAGATTAAGATCTAAACCTGTTTTCTTGTCACAAAGTGTCTTATTTACTGAGCTCTGAACTTATAATTAGTATTGTGAATTACTCTTTTAATGAATCTTTACTTACTAAAACATTTTTGTGTTTTCATAGTTTTGTAAGGCAAGATTGTGTAACTATGTATTTTTTATTTTTCTTTAGAAAAAACATAGCTAGGTTGCACAAAAAAATCAATATTTATTATACTTCCATTCACCGTGATACATTTTTTTAATTTCCTTTGCTAGCTGCAAAGAAAACTGTAGAACAGTATGAACTGCTTCCCTGTTAATTAGTTTGAGGGTTTTTTTCTCAGTATATTTGGTGGCACCTGCTGATTTGATGGTCATGATGCACCACAATTCAAACTGTATCAAGTTTTCTAAACTCTCATTATAGTCTCTTTGTGAAATTTGAAACCTCTAACTAAAACATTTGCTAGCTATTGTTCAGAGAAGACAGGACTTGTTATTTTTTTGTTAATTCTTGGAGTATTGTGGAAAAAAGGAGGTTGAGCAACTCTCAATGGTTTCAATTCTCACTTGATATTTGTTACCACCTTGCAAAAAGTTACAGAATCAACAAATGCAACGTTTCATCTCACGGTTGAAGAATCTATAGATTGTCCTGGACAAGACTTGGCCAAGACTGAAATCTATATATCTTGATACTTAAAGATTTAATGAACTGCTTAGATGTGTGTCCTTCAGTCGTGTTTTTGACTATATAATATGAAGTCCATCAACATAAATCAGTGCTCGTAACACAACTACAGTCATCATTGTAAAGAAACATTGTAAGGCACTGCATGAAACATGGTAAATAATGATTATGTTTGCCTGGAATTATATTTATAAGGGATAAAACAAGGCCTGTTAAATTTGTCTATTCTTTTGTCAGTAGATACTGTTCCATGCTTCCACATTCCATTTCAGTGAATATATTAATGCAAATCTGATTTTTTCAATAAATGAAATAAGGGAACTTTACTACTTCCCTCTTCATGAGAATCACACATGAAGAGGTTAGTGTAAACATCAGACTGTCTTATGAAGTTGCCCACAGAATGCTCGTTAATGTCTTTCTAATTTAATATTAACAGTATTACAGTATCAATGACCCATTTTCTTGTAGCTCGGGAGATAGGAGCTATGAGTTTCTTAGTATTGTTTCCATCAGGATAGAAGTTGGGTAATGATCAGCCGTTATGTCCACTCACGGCTTTGAAACTGAGTAAAGTGTAAGGGAAAGAAAAGTGGAGCAATGAAAGGCCATAAGAAATGCGTAGGGAAGCATGATCCAGAAGAAAAAAGCTGAGGGGAATTGAGAGTACACTAATTAAAGTTGCAGTGTGAAAGGGAATATAAGGATAAAGTCAGAAAGTGCAAGTGTATGACAGGTATAGGAAGCTGATGGCAAGGGCAAGCAAAACACAAAATAGAGCGCACAAATGAAAGCATGTGTGAAAGGAAACTGTGAGGAACTGCTGGATATAGGCATATCTGTAAGAGAGGAGTAGGAGGCAAAAGTTATATTGCTTACAGTAGAAAATACAAAAGAGTTAGTGGAATCATTGTGCCAGGGGTAATGGACAAATATCTAGCTGAATAAATATTGTTCATGTTACCTAAAACGTCAACCTTCTGATAATTTTTAAAGCATATATGCATAAGCACAGATCTACCTAATACCATTACATTGTTTTTAAAAAATTCTGTGATTCTCAAAAGGTTGGAAACTTACTTGTGATTTCTGAAAACTTGGGATTAGAGGTGGTGTTGCTATTTTCTTCCTGCAATAATGTCTCCTTGAATGAATAGTGATAATTTATCAGTGTATGGAAGATTAAAGGAAAACTAGCAGTACCAGCATAGACACAATTTTCTTTACAACCCAATTACAAAGAAGAATAGAATCTGGATGGTGGATGGTATTTCTTTAGGGAATGGAAGAATGAGCATTCTTTAAAGGTGCTGTTGATCTCATTTATCAAAGGATCACCAAAATGTATAATTTAGGAACAGCAAAGGTCAATTCTGAAACAGTTGTTTTCTCAGTCCCTTCCTTTTCTTTTTAATGTCCTTTTACCTTCAATTATTTAGTAATTGCATACTTGTGAACAGTGAAGAAAAATTGGTGTCAATAAATGCCAGCTGGAGAGGTGCTTCCTTTTGCCTAATAAAGCAGTTGAGAACTCATATAGATAATGACACCAGCATTGAATATTTTAATTCTACTCCCTGACCCTTAGCAAATTCTTTCAGTGGACAGCCTATTTTCCCCCGAAGTGGAAAAAGTTGCAGCATATTGGCAGCTGCTGAACTGAGTGCAACATACTTGTACTCAATATTGTGATATGATCTATGTTTCAATTTTTTGCTTCTTAAAAAATAGCCTGATGAAGTTTAAATTGTAACATGGTTTATTCCAGCAGCTAGAGATTGCAGAATATGTATCTGAAATGACATAAATATGATAGATAGCCTCCTTCTACAAAATGCTGTTGCCCTTTTTGCTCAGGAAGAGGCGGCAGTGATAGCAACACAACTTAGCAACAGATCACACCATATGTATTTAATACAAATATATATATTAAGATCTGTCGGGTAAAAATAGGCTACTATCTGTTCTTCTGTTACATGTAAGTTTTTTAAAACTTTGTTGAGGAACTTTCTCTTCACCCTTCCTCAGATTTTGTTGATTTTTTTCTATTGACGCCACTCCTAAGGGAACACCATGAATTTCAAGGAATCAGTGTTGTTGTTCTGACAACATTTCTAAAACATGGAGCTTTCTTAGAAAATATAAGCCTACTGAGAATTAAATTCAGTCAAAGATCATTGTAAAATTATCAACAGGGCTGAAGCAGAAAGATTTTGTTTCATTATAGGAGGTCACCTGTATAGCTTTCCTACAAGCTAAAAAAGACAACCCAGTCAACCACTGAAAAAACGATGGAAAGTATCACACTATCATTCTCTGCACAGTCATCCCAAAGGCAGGAGTCTGTTGCCTAGCAATTCTGACAGATGATTTACACTTTCCTGGGTGTCACACGTACCATGAGGTCCAATAAAAAACCTCAGGACAGTACATTTTCTAATGTCAGAAGTGGTATATTTTCCAGGCACACTATATTGTTTCTTGGAAGGGCTCATATTTAATTTTGCAAGCAAAATTGTTTTCCTCTTGGGCAAGCCCTTTCCTCTTTTCTACTTCTTCATTCAGTCTGCCTTAAATAATAATGTTTTGCAGTTTTTTCCTGATATCCCTGTCTGCCTGATCTTTGCAAGAAGAGAAAGCTTCTTTTAGTGTACTCCTTAGAGTTACATTGACCAGTAACATCATGTTATGAATTTTGAAAACACTGTCAGTCAGAATTGGTTGCATTTACCAATTTAAAACAAATTCTGTTTCAAAGCACTTTGCCTGCCATCCAAGGTAATTGGAAAGCCAGTTTGAAAAATCTAATGTGCTTTTTAAAATTGACCAAGGCTGCAGAGGCAGCTTCTTAAACAAAATATAATTAATTTCTATATGTCTAAGCTGATCAGTGCAGGCTGACAGTCCCTCTGTATTCTTTGTTTTAATGCATGTGAATTTTTTTCAGTAGACTACACCTCCCTTTCATCTCTTTCTTTTCTGTGTGTAAATTGGCATTTTCTGTCTTCTAGGAATCTCATTACCATGTACTGATTCTCCATTGCTTCGTAATAAAGGTGCCCAACTGATGTACCCAAAGAACTGTAAATATATCTTTTTCTCTACCAAAGCTTTTTTCCATATAAGCTTTACAGTTACAGTGGTTTTAACACACCAGTAGAATTATCATAACTCATTATATCTATTAAACTAATTTCATTCTAAATATGTACTGTTTGGTGTTATATAGTGACTAAGATTTTCCAAGCTGATATAAGTAACTCTTCCATTAATGTCTAGAGCAGCAGTTAATTAAGGAGGGTCCTGAAATAACTGAATTACGTCATCATGAAGATTTAAGTAAAAAAAAATACCACCACAGGTCCTGGGATGTACTGCTAGTCCTCACATGGACTTTCTGTGTCACCTTTGACATTCCATTTACAGATATAAGATCAAGATTCCTGAAAATAAAAGCCCCAAAACTACCTGCCACTTAAGCATGTTTGTTTCTTCATCTGAAGCAGGAAACTAAAATTTTTCTGACCCTCAAAGCTATTACAAAGCTTAACCCACTGTTTTTTACAAAATACATGAGAAGTGTCAACAGGAAGATAATTTCTCCCTTTGTTTGCAGCTGAGAACAACACAATACACCAGTGTTAGAAATTTCATGAGGACTGATGACTGTATGGGTTTGCTTTTTACTGCATTGCTGGTCACTGGCTCATCCCAGCCAGTTATTAATCCCCACAAAGTCTCCCACTCCTCTAATTTCATAGCTTAATTAATGCTTTAGCTTTCAGATCAAATGATTATATTGGTCTAACCCTAACTACGGCAGCAAATGAATAGCATGTTTCCACTGAATTCCTTCTGATTGCATACATATTTTAAAATTTTCCATGAATAGTTCCTTCTGTTTGCCTCAGGCTTTTTTTTTTCCTTTCCTGAAGAGATTAATATTTTTGCAAGTGAAAACTAGCTGCTGGTGTTGGACTTCCACAGGGCCAAATAGATTCCTTTCTTCTCTCTAGAGCTATCATCTGCTTCTAAATATATCATTGTTTATGACTGCTTTTTCACCAAGTAAAGCAGATGTAGAAAGATAATAGAATGAGCAGAAAAGACATAGTGTACAGAAAGGAGGACTAGGACTTTTCTAGACTCGTTGCAGAACCTGAGAGTTTCTTATGAAGGGATGTTTTTCTTTCCTTTTTTCATTAAGTTGAAATTGATTCTAAGTATTTTGAAGTGCATCTTTTGATCTTAAAGAAAGGCTAAAAGCAGCAATTCCTGTGGGTTTTTGGAACTGAATGACAGTCATATAAAAAAATAAAACCAGCTGTACACTACTGGGCTTAAAACACTTCTGAAGTGTTGCCTTCTTTATTCTGATAGTTTAAGAAAGAAGTAGTTTTGTTATTATTATACAAGGTGCTTCAGGTGAATAACAGGATGTCAAAAAAATATCATGAGCCAAAAAAGGCAAAATAGAAAACTGCACCATACTATGGAGGAACTGATTGCACAGAGAGAGAGGTGTTGGTCAATATATTTTAATTTAAAAACATTGAATTTGCCACTAAATTCTGTAATGTTGTTTCAAAATATTTTGTATAATGTCCCTGAATCAGGACTCAAACTCCGCGTTGCCCTGCAGAGGAGGGAAGGTTTTGTTGGTACCGACTACTTTTCATAATTCTTTTACTCCCAGAGGAGAAACAACATGCATGAGGACTTTTTCAGAGCATCCCATAATCCTTCTGTTCATCACTGCTAGCTTGGGCCTCGATAGAGTATGCCTTACAGCATTTACACACCAGGCACAAAGTGACTAAACGTCTTAATGAAGGTATTTACAGGATGCAGTGGCAAACTGCAACACCAACCACTGTATTTTGCAACATGCCTGGTTTTACAAGAGTGATTTTTCTTTGGCAAACAATATTGGAATATTTTTATTTCTTATATTATTTCTTATTTATTTTTTATTTTTTATTTTTGGAGTTCTGTGAACTTCAAGATATATTATTCAGGCTGCAGTGTGTCCTATTGTATGAAAGTGAAAAGTGGCAGTGATCAAGTTTTAGACAATGAGTGTTGGGAGAAAATCAATAGTCTGATTAAAAAAAGAAAGCTCAAGAGGCTTCTGACCCTAAAAAGTTGATTTGTTACTTCACTATATCTCATTGAAAGAGCAAACTGTATTAGTCTTTAGATTTACCAGGTGCATTATTCCTTGTGTAGTTTCAAAGGTATCGACAGTAATGGGAAAGAAATCTTTAGGTTATCCCTTGTTTTCTCCTAATGTATATCAGTTAGATCTGTGGGGAGAAATACCCTACGCTGTATCATGCAGGTGAGCTAAAAAACCTGCAAGAATAGGGGAAATCTTTATACTATTTCTGACGCTGAAGATTAAATTGAAAAAATCTTGGTTTCAGATATTTTTAAAATGTACTGTTCCCAAAGAGAAAATGAGAGGGAAAAAGATATTATACACAGTGCAGAAAAGATTAGAAGTAAATATAAGTGTGTGGGGGCCTGTGTTTGGGAAAGAAGATCATTTTAAATGCTAAATATTCAATTAAGAGATAAAAACTTTTAAACATGTGTTTAAAGTACTAAATTGATGACAAAGGGAAAAAAGGGTGTCACTTGAAAGACCAGTTGTAAGATGTCAGCTACAACTACCTAGAGTGTCTAATAAAAAGGGATAACAGTGGCAGGGCATTTCAGGCAATAATATCTGCATAATTGCTGAAAAAAATATTTTGGGAAAGTTTCCAAATGGTAAAGCAGAATACACTAGGTCAAGGATGGAGTAAGCAGAGTTTCACTGCAAAATATAGGCAGCATCTGTACTAGCAGTGAACTTTTGCTTATGGACCTCTACGGACGCTTTCAGGAAGGCAAGTTTCTGGGCCTCAGTCCAACAAAGCACTTATTTTTGACTTAACTTCAAACATGCAAGTCAACATGCTAGACTTAATTCACATAAAAACATTGACTGGATATAGCATTTATCATGATATAGCCTGATAGCCCTTGGTTTCAATGCAATCCTCCTTTGTCTTCCAGCTCTTAATAAATTTAGACTGCTGCAAATCATTAAACTCTGACTCCATTGCCTTGATACACAATGATTAAGTGTATACGGGCTATAGCCCAAAATCTCTGAGTAATTAAACACCTACTTCACTTGAACACTGGCAGCAGTTCTGGTCCCCAGTATCAAGAGAGATAGATTACAACTACAAAAAAAATACATAAAAGAGCAGCAAACTTGGTGAAAGTTATGTTTTCAGGTAGGGAGAAACTAGGCAGATGAGGAATCTGTATTTTGGAAAAGGAGTGACAGAAGAGTGTGATAGCTGTTCATAAAATCAAGAGAAGAATGCCGGTCCTTATTTCTTTTTTAATAATGGAAGAGATACAGGGCCCCAATTAAATTACCAGCAACATGTTTAAAACAGTTATTATGAAATGTGTACACACTGTCTTTAATATAATTGTGGGTATTTTGAACAATAGGATCTACTAAATTTTATTGATCTGGATACAGCCTCTGGTTTGTCCATGCTTATTGCCAGACATGGAGAAGTGATACCACTCTGTATTTGCTTGAGCTTATATTCTATTTGTAAACATTGGCTCCTGGCCACTGTCTGAGACTGTTCTCAGCTAGATGGATCTTTGGTCTGATCTTATGTGGCTTTTTTAATTCTAGAATCAATAGAAGACATGTACACAGATAGTTTTGAGAACCTAAGCCCAGCAATGTGAAGTCAAAAAAACACGATATAGCTGAAAGCAGAAAAACCTGAATGCACCAAGGATAATAAAACTCAATATATATTTTAACAATTGGTGTATCATTCATTTACACAGACATGAATCAAGAGGGTTTGTAAGTCTGTAGGCTTACTTACAAGTCAACACGCTCTAAGGAAGTAAAATGACACAGTTGGCTGGAATTCTAAAATCTTTTTGTTGTCTGATCTTCTGCTTACTGCAATAAAAAGAGAAGTTTGTAAGAAATTCTTATGGGTTTTTTTAGTAAATAAGGACACAATGAGGACCAGTAGTCTTACTGTGAAGTAAAGTGATTGAGAAAAAATTTAGCGATAGGTAATGAATAACACACTGGAGAAAGTTGTTCAGCGCAGCTTCAAGACCAGCCTAGACATTCATTTTTGGAATGGGGTTAGTATCTAAGTCTGTCCAATCCTCAATTTACTTGCAGTTTTGTTAGCATTATGTATTGTCTGTCAAAATACCTTAAAGATCAAACCAGATTTGGGTTACATAAATGTGCTGATTACAGACATGTTTATTATAATTTATTAAAGCAACAAATATACTCAAATAAAATATTCAAACAAACATTTGTTATTTAATGTTTATGTTAGGTATAAATAGGCAACCTGAAGATAGAAAAATTTTATACCTTGACCAAGTTGATACACCAAGCCAAAAAGTGTATCAGTGTCCTCTTACCTTACTAAACCACAATTCTTTCAGAAACTGTGCTATAATAAAATATAGGGGGAAAAAAAAAAAAAGGAAACAAATCCTGAGAGAAGAATTTCTTATTTTGGTAGAATAAATATATATTTTGAATAACCTCAGAAAATCTAGGATTGTGATATCATATGCATAATGGTTGATACATCTCAGGGCCTGGTCTATGACCACTGCATTCAAGGATTCCTTTCGTTGAAGCAAGAGCAAGCCTTTGCACAACCATTTTTTCACTCTTTTAATTTTTTTTTCTTCTTTGAAATGTACTCTGATTGAATTATAAATTTATTAGCAACCTTGGATTGTAATGCTGAAAATAAAGTTTATTCTTTCCTCTGTTCTACTAGCTATGGCAATGAAAGAGCACAGAGCTCTTTCTCATTTGGGGAACAAAATTATACCTACTTACTGATCCAGCATTTCTAGTTGAGATAGGAATTATTGTATTAAGGATTGCAGATTGATTTAATTACAATGGGCAGTCCACAATTAAGATGAGTTGTGATACCTCCAAAGGAGTTGTTCTCTAAATAGAGAATTTAGTTAAATAATGGTAAATTAATAAATTAATTGTGAGTGAATCAAAGCAATTGAGGAAGAAGCATACAGGAGTAAAAAAAAACAACCAACCAAATGAAAAAAAGCCCCACAAAACAGAATGAAAACTGTAAGCAGTTTAAACCATTCATCAAGACCAGAGAAAATTAAACTATGCAAAAAAACATAGTACCTATTGTGTTGGAAAAAGCAAAATAATTCCAATATAGATAATAAACTAAACAAAATCAAATGAAATTAAAAATGTGAAAACCATGAAATTTAAAATATATTTAATATGCCTTAAAATCCTATACATGTATTCTTTAATGCTGAGTTGTTAATAATAACAATTAGAATTTAAAATATTGTATGTTAACTTAGCTTGGAAGCAAACTCACTCAGGACTGGAGAGGTTTGACATGATTCTAGATGTTCTGCTTTAAGGGAAAAAGCACCCATTTTTCATTCAGGATAGTCTCTGTTGATTAAATTAATACAGTTTACTGTATGACAGTGTATTGAATTGAGCTTTTGGGCAAGTAGTAACCTAAGTTAAAGATAGCTCAAAGAGAAATAATTTTTAAAATGACATTCAAAATGGAATTTGTTATAAAGTCTATGACATTATTTGACTTAAATGGAGTCATCAATATGACCCACCACATAACCCAAGTAATTAATTTCTTCATGTACCTTAGTCTCTGAAGAGAAACACATCCAAGGAATATGTCTTATCTACCCAAAGTTTCCCTAGAGATAGCTATCATTTTGCATGCAAGCACTACTATTTACTATGGAATTACCTGAGAAGCTCCAGTTGAAGACATTAATAAACCAAGGTGCTATTTCAGAAAGACAAGTCAGTTTTGGTTTCATTTTAATTAGTTGCAATAATATTAAATCCCCATGGGAAAATCAGAGTAAAGGGAAAGGGCAAGGCAAAGAGCTGGTCAAGATTAGCTTTTAGTGCAACAACAAGGTGAAGCAAAATGGGAAGCCTTCTTGGATATCTTGGGAATATGTTTCCACTATAAAAATATCTGCTAAAATGAAAATTGAGCACTGTTGTCCTTAAAATGTGGAAGGTTCTGCAGCCTCTATGAGGACGTCTGATTGAAGAAACAGGCTAAAATCTCCTGGATAACTTCCGTGACCTCAGGGAACTTTTTCCCATGAGATCCAATGAAAGCCAGAAACCATCATCTACTACTTAGCATCATAAAATTACGTATGCAATGTATAAGCTTTGGACTGTATGTACTGAATTTCTATTTTGGTAGAGTATTTCAGAAGGTTCCAAAATGAAAAGTTAATCTAGGACAACAGAAACGTTAAAGTTTAGTAGCAGTTGTAACTCCTTTTCGTTCAAATTTTCAGTTATTTCACAACCCATGTAACACTCAGATTTTTTTGCAGGCTTTTTACGAATTTAGTTTTATGACCTTTGCCTCATGGAGTCTGTACTGTATCAATCCTCTAGGAAAGCACATTATTGGAAATTTTAGTTCCTCCGGTGAGACTGAAAACAAGAGGTTAGTAAAAATTCCCATGGCAATCACTACAAGTAGCCAAATTTCGGCTGGACATTTGCATTCAGGTAACATAAGGCTCCAATGGCGGTTAAGTCAGATATGTAATTTATTTTTAGTGTGGAGCTATAAGTGAACCATGAAGGGAACTTTCTGAATGATACTTCATTTCAGAGGTGACTTCATACAATGTTATAGAGGTGATGGCCTCATGTATACAGTGAGCAAGGTATACAGACTTTGCAATCAGCCTGTAAAGCTGGCCAAGTATTTTGGCATTTGGGGAGATGTAGATGTAGAAATGTCAGTCAAAGAGTCATTAAAGGAGATCCAAATACTACCCTGAAGTGTTAAATGAAATCCAATTACATGTCATTCTACTTCATTTATTTGAGATCCTCTCATATCATTGAGAAGGAGATAATAAATAATGGATTAACTGCATTTTTGCTATTGGGGAGACTACATCTTTAATTATCTCTGACATCTTATTTAGATACTGAGTTTGCTGCAACTAAAAATGACAAGAAACATATAGAACTCTCCACACAGAATATAAAGTCCTTAAAAACCATGCTTGGCAAAAAATCTCAAACCTGAAATGCAAATCTTCAGCAAATCATGCTTTAGTATGAATGTGTTCAAAGCAATGTGGTGTCAGTTTGGAGAACTGCGTCCGATTCAGTCCATTAGAGGAACTCATTTAACGAACATTGGGGATAAAAGGCTACCTAGAGCCGGCATAAAGCAGGAATCCTGCACGACCCTCATTCCATTAGAAATGCCAGTTGGCTTGTGCAACTGAAGAAGTGGGGAAAGTTAAGCAGGGACCTCTCTCTTCACAAGGTTTTGCCAGACTGGATCCCAATCATCCCACCCACTACACCAGCCCCAGTAAGAGTAATAGCCCTATCACTTTCTGCTGTCTTCAAAAAACACATGCTTTCATATGTCTATTTTATCTCACACATAATTTGCATTTCCCTGTGTCAAAGTGAGATGATTAAGTCCCACATGTGTTAATTTTAATATCTTTGTTCTTTTCTTCTTCGTGTAAGCAATGAAGAGCTCCTCTGGGCATTAGAGTTGAAAATCAATTCCTCTGAAATAATTTTCATATCTCTGCATTTATCATGAAATAAATGAAGCAGAATTTGTCTCATTTGTCTCATATACACAGCAATTAGACAATCATGAAAGTGCATTTATAAGATTTTTCCAAGTTTAATCCCAATATAAATAAATCATATCTAGGCATAACTTGCCTGCATGTTTTCAAAACTGAAGCACTGTGATATTAGATAATTCTACTGGTTAATATCTAAACAACGTGTAGTAATATCCAAATGTATTTATCTAATCTTTCTTCATAACATAATATATTTTTCAGTAATGTTAATTTTTAAAACATCAGTAACTACAGATCATTTATCTTATATTAGGCCTTAGTTCTCTCTCAGGACAGTGGACAGTCATTTCTTCCTCTTAAAGAGATCCTGATTCCACTGGGAAATATCAGAAATAATTAAGACTTCTATAGTTCAGTGGTAGAGAAGAAATCTTCTCTAAGGTAAAACACAATGAAAACCAGGTGACAGCTTACTTGATATTTAAAGTTGGATGTGACGTCAGTCAAAGGGGTAATAGTGATTGATTTTAATGGCAAGCAGCTGAGCATGTTTATTGATTTTAAAGAGCAGTTACTTCACAAATGGCAAAGGCAATTAATACATTAAAATCATAGCACTGATGATACAGAGTATAAAAAGTGACCTTGCATTTAAATCCCTTCCAGGTAAAATGCATGACACTCTGGATTGGAATGTACTCCAAGATGAAATTTCCTGAGCATTCTTGTTATTTCTTTTCATTCATTACAAAGCAAGATCTCAAGATTCATCAAAAATAAAGGAGGTTTTGTTAAGATCTCATAAATTAATTTTTTAAATAACAGTTTAAAAGTTTTTGGTAAGGAATAACAAAATAGGATTTGAGAATTTTTTATAGGCTGCTATATTTAAGGTTTAATGAAATCGTTATGAAATGGAAGTCGTAATGAAATTGATTTTCACCCAGAGTTACTGAAGTCTTTCTAAAATGGTCATAGACATTCTTCTTTTTCCCTGGCTGAGCAGATAGAAGAAAAAAAAAGTAGAAAGCAGGTAAAAGGAAAGCAGGCAGGAAAAACAGGGCAAAAAAATATGATTATTAGAAACAAGGGTGAAGAATGAACAGTGTTCTTTTTTGATTCCTCACCTTCTTTCTTATCAATGCAGTTTAGATCAATTCCTTGTTAACTCAAGGTATAGTGAAAATCTTCTGACATTTGTACACTTTCTTTAGGAGAGGGCAGTGATTTTTTTGTCATTGCTTTAATTTTGTGGTAGGTTTCCACTTTCAAAAGATTACATGTAAGAGATTAAATGAAAATTAACATTTCTACATCTTGTCAAGTACTCCATGTACAATAATTTTGAGTTTTCAGTAATTTGTGTGCTTGTATAGGGCAGACCACAATTCTGTCCCTTACCAGTGCCAGCAGACCACACCAGAAAATCAAATGTATACATCCATAAAGTCAGAATAAGTATATGCAGTTTTCTTTGCTCAGTTGTATGTAAGACTATTTGAGAATAGATGAATGTGACAGCTTTTCACTCATCAGGACTCAATCCTATATTTTCAGACTAACTGTTGTATCATTAAATGAAGAATATATTTCACATACTGCATAAAGCAACAAATGGCCATCAATTTGAGAACAAATGTTCTTTGATAGAATCTCTGGTTAGAAAACCGATATATTTTTCTATCAGCTTAAGATAAATTCTCCTTTTGTAGTTAAACAACTTTTTGTCATGTATCAGATTTTCTGTAAATGAAAATAGGAACATCTCCAATTTTCATCAACTGTATTTAGGTTTACAGAATAAAACATCATGTTTTAAGAACATAGATAAATTTGGTTTCAGAGTTAGGAGAGATACCAACATTAATCTATCCAGGAAAGTATCATACGATTTAGGGAGAGACTAAATTGCAACTTTGTATTTATACAGGAAATATTCTCAATCAGACATCAGCTCCTACAGAGTGAAGTAGAAGGTGGTCTACCATCAGATTCAGGAGCCCCAGTCTAAGATGTTTCTTTATACAGTTGACATTCTTAAGCAACACTCGGACTATTTTGTAAGGATGTGAACAGAATCTTTGTTTTCACATGGGAAATCACTTGTTGCAGACCCAGAGCTGCTGAATGTGATGTATTACATTTGTTTAAGCTAGCACTGTTAGCATGCTTAGCAGGGAGTAGTGGTGTGGCCAGCTTAGGCTAGCTTTAGGTAATCTATCAAACAAGCAGTAGGTGTATGATAACAGCTGTCAAAGTTGCAATTTAAGGTATAGGGAGCTGTATCTTCTCTTGTAATTATAGTCATAGTTAATATAGAACCACTAGCTCAAGTGGAGCTATGCCAGTTTGAGCTATCAAAGGACATGACCCACAATTCCTATATATTAACATATTGATACATTCATGAAGCTAGGAGCCCATAAATAAATAAATATAAATTTTATGTATTAAACCACTCGAGAGAGGTGGTCAATCCTGAGATTTCAGAATTCTGAACCCATTTGGCCATATTATTAACTGAAATAATGGTTTTTGTCAATAATTGGTAAAATACATAGTTGTCAGCACGTATGTGTGTATAATAGGTTTCCTCCATCATCAGGTCTAATGAAGTCAAAGCACTTAAATCAGCACATAGCATCCTGAGGTTGTAAGAACAGCTGTTAGGAGAGGTCAGATCTTCTCCTGAATTTTACAAGAAGGCAGCATGTGTGCTGTTACCTCTTGTCCTTTGTGGCAAGTTCAAGTTCTAGGGGGATCTAAAAACCCTGAACCAATACTGCTCACAGAGGTATTTTGGTAATTGCAGGAAGTTCTGGCTGTTGCCCTCTATGACACATCTTTGAAGAAGCCATGTGGTGCTTGTAGACAGTTAATGTTCAGGTGTCAGGAAATACCCATTCTGGGAACAGCCTCTAATGTAGAGTCACCTTCCCCAGAAAAGTTAGATATTCAGAAAAAGTTTTGTGTAAGGACTAAAGCATAACATTAGACCGGCACGCATTCTACTCTAGGGAACTAAAAAATAAGCAAGAGGGTAACTAAAAAGACAGTAATGTAACCTACATTAGAGAGAAAACTTGAAAATCATGGCTGTTTTATAGTCTTCCCAGCGGCCATGCATATGTTAGAAAATACAGCTGGAAAAAGAATTTTCTCTTTCACTTAAAGTGTTTTTGTGGCAAGAGAAATAAGATAGAAATACCTTTAATCACAACAAAGAAAGCAAAACAGTGACCTTAGTACAAAACAAAGGGACAGATTCTGGTCTGCTATAAATGAGATGTTGGATGCCTGGCCTGGGGCATCCTGTGTCACGTGAGAGAGCTTGCATTGAGTATAGCTTTCTCCCTTATTCCCACTGTGTTTGCATGCAACCCCAACTGTTCTGTGGGGTGTTATTCCAGATTCCAAGCCTTTGAATGCTGAAGTCATATTAGGCAGAAGCAAATCTTGTTTCACAAGGTTTTGTATGATAAAAATAGACTTTATGTTAAAATGTAGTTGGCCAAAGCAAAACTGTTGTACCTACAGCCAATGTGACTATCTCCCTCTGCCAGCACAGCATGAAGTACAGCAAAAGCCAAAAACCTCTATGGGCATGGAAGAGAGCAGAAATCTTGTGCCAGAAACCTGGTCTTTTTGATTTATGTGATTTCACCTGCACAAAGACAGCAAACAAGACAACTATTTTTTACACCAAGTCATTGTGGACTGGTCGCAGTAGTCTGAAAGAAACAATAATTGATTTCAATAATTAATTCCTGCTGACTCAAGTAATGTTGCTGTTCATGCATTCTTCCTAAGGCCAAATAAAAAAGAACTTTAAGCCCGGCGTGCATAAACAATAACATTACTTTAGGGAGCAGAAGTCCCCGAACATACTGTTGATTCGGGAAAGGCTTTTTTTTTACCCACAGGCTGTAACAATTTTATTTTATATTGTCTCATGTTGCCTCAGGATGACCCCGAGATTCTCTCAGATTTATAAAAGAAAGGAAACAAAGTAATGTATTAGCTGTTTTGACAGCAGAGAAAAAGACACAGAATAAAAAAATATAGTTTCTACCAAGTGGAATGGGTTAGCCCCTGGTATTAATTTGGCAGAGTTATGTTATAAATAATATATAATAACATAATATTTAAAAAAAAAGTAATACGTGTGAGAATTTTTCTTGGTAGACCCATGGTAGGCCATGCATGATGGGTATCAGTATGACTACCACAAAAACTTCAATGAAGAAGTTATTACATTTATCATGGGAAGTTGCTTTTTGTTCTGTACTTAATCTGCTGAGATAACAATATGTAGGAAGGCAACTCTGGTCCCATGAAAAAAGACAATAAATGAAAGAAATTCTCACAGAATGTTTTCCATTCTCACTTGAATTTTACAGTACTTCAACGTATTTTTTGACGTCTATTTCAATGTTTAGGAGAATTTCGATCAACTTGGTAGAAAGTGTGTTTTTAAATTCTACTGTGGTTTGCTATCACATGCTCAGCTTTCTTGTATCTTAGAATCACATCTGTATTGCAGATACAATCACATTGTATCTTAGCCCCATCCAACCTGGCCTTGAACACTTCCAGGGATGGGGCATCCGCAACTTCTCTGGGCATCCTGTTCCAGTGCCTCACCACCCTCATAGCCAAGAATTTCTTCCTTATATCTCACCGAAATTTAACAACCTTCGGTTTAAAGCCATTACCCCTCAACTTGTCACTACACGCCCTTGTAAAAAGTCCTTCTCCAGCTTTCTTGCAGGCCCCCTTCAGGTACTGGAAGACTGCTATAAGGTCTCCCCTGAGCCTTATCTTCTCTAGGCTGAACAATCCCAAATTTTAACTATATCGCAGTCTGTGTTTTTCACTTGTCTGGAATTTATTGCTTAAATCTGCTATAATATCTAAGTTTTATTATTAGTGTTATTCCTATAAAAATGGTATAATGTAAATATAAAGCAATCCCTTATTATTCATATATATTCCATGTTAACTCCATGCAGGTACAGAACTTGACCTTGTGTGACTCCACTGATCCCTTGGTGATCAGGTTCCTGCTGTATACATCAGAGTAAAAGCAAAACTGGACCAGATGTTTTTACTATTAGATAGACTAGCCCAAAACTAAAATTAGGAAAACATACTGGATCTGATTTACTATCAGTATATGATCTCTTGCTGCATCGGGAGCAATGGATAGTAGAGCAGGGGCAAATGGCAATTTATTAATGCAGGCATGGGAATTCCATACCCTCACCCCTGACTGCTCTAAAAATGCTGAACGGAGGGCCCCAGTCTGGTGATGAAAGCTGTTTTTTGACAGTAAAAGCTCAGTAAAAACAACATGAAATAATTTTTTAAATAGTGCAAGAGAAACTATTGGCAGAAATACTTATCCCCACAAAAATTGTTTGTCTATAGATATATAAACAAATATAATTTCAAACTTTGAGTGCTTCCTTGAAAAGATTAATTTTTCTAAAATATTGTGGTGAGCCACCAGACAGTAACATCCATATGATTCTGTTCTTGGTTAACAAGACCCTTCTTTCATACTATACAAACTGAGTTTGATAAGAACTTCAGACTTTGGAAAAAAATATAAACTTTTCATAGAATATTGCCATTCTGGCATTACTAAACTACAACATGAAAAGTTCATGTTCTGACACAGGCTATTGTAAAGTTTCAGGAATATAAGAGGTTTTGTCACAACCTACATATTAAGAAATTCTTACATTCATATAGGAACTGCAATAAAATTTTCTCATGATGTTTTCATAAAACGTAATCAAGCTCCCCAGAATTCTGTGAGATGGACAAAGATGATCATTAGAGTCATCTTAAGCTTTTCAGCCAAATATTTTATTCACCAAAAATGTAGATTTAGGTGGACTGACACTGTTTGTGGATTCAAGCTCAATTCATATAATTGCCTGTGCTGAAAACTCTGTGTGTATGAGAAACTTTGTATTGTAGGACTGTTTTCAAAAAGTTGGAATTCAAAGAAAAATATACAAAATTAAATGAAACAGTCATTGTTTTTGAACAAAATGAATCTGGGGAATTTTTATTGCATTAGAGAAATGACAAGAAAAGTAAATGGTTGTAAAAGTTTATTTTAATTGTTCAATTTGATGAGTGAAGTAAAAAAAACCCAAAACAGCCATGTGCTCTAAACATCATCTCTGTTTTGTGTATAAGTGAACTGAAGCCTTACATGTGATTTTGTGACATGGTCAGTCAGGGGCAAAGTGAAGGGTGAAATTAAGTTTTCTTTTAGTAATCTGCTGGTTGGTTTCCTGGTTGGTGTCCTATTAACTCAGAAAGCACTACATCCTTCACAGTAGCAAGTATTGGGTCCTGAAAGTCTAGATGTATTTTGTTTCTTTCCTTTAGGGCACAGCAATATCAAAGTCATTTTCTTGTCAGTGTTAGGTGGCTGCTGAATCGTGTTTTTGATTATAGTGGTGGCATGAGTTTTCCATATACCATCTCAGGCAAATCACTGTTTTATTAATCATTCCTTCAGAATGGAGGCAACACAGACCCGTTTATACTGTAGGCAACCAGTCTTATTTCTCTGGTATCTGGGTTAAATAGCTGATCACAATAAGGATTGCCAGGTAGGAGCAATGCTTATAGTAAGTACTGTAAGATAACTTCAAAATGTACACTTGAGGACTCTGCAGCTGGTGTTTAAAATCTGTCCTAGAGCAGATGGGGAATACTCTCTTGGGAGTACGTGTTCACTTCTGAAAGTATGCTAAGCATTCCCAAATGCTGTTTCTGCTGGGACTCTGTCTGCTTTAGAGCAAAACAAAAAACACCACTAAATGGAAGCTTTTGCTCTGCAGTTATATACTCCACTTTGTGGTCATCTGTCTACTCTTGCCTGCAGTTTTGAAGTAGTTTAACTTATCTGTGCACTGCTGTGTTCTGCACTGTGCACTTACGTACAGCCTGGCTGGTCTTGGTGAAATGAGGGGTCTCCAAAGACGTGGAGACGTCTCCTTTCCTGCCCTGGCAAGCTGTAAAAAAGCCACTTCATTTCTTGTATGTGTTATAGGGTATGTTCTGTTTGTTGTTGTTTTCTTTCAGACATGCTTCTGCTGGAAAGGGAGAAGAACTAGCTTTGGATGGAGTTATGGTAAGAAAGAACCCGGTGAATCAGTTTTCTGTTTGCCTCCATCAGTATTCCTCACATATTCTCTGTCCCATCAAATCGGCAAACTAACAGTAATAACACCACAACTGCCAACTTGCTGACGCTCACCTGATCTATCCCTGGGTCTCTTCATCCACTTTTTATCACACCTCATCTTGTTCTATTTATAATCAGGTTCACTGAAAAATTTGAAGTTCATTATATCTCTATAAGATCATGTCCAAATTTTACCCATATTTAATCTAACATAAATATGCACAATCCTGTGTGCATAAATGCAATATGCATTCTTACTGTGACATAATATTTGGTGAAACATTCTACATCTTAAATCTAAGGAATTTAAAGAATCACAAATATTAGTTGTGAGCAATATATTAGCATAAATATTAGAAAGATTTTTGCCATTTGCAAAGCTACAGCAATAAGTGTTTCAGAAATACAGATCATTGGAGTGATCAGTACAGTACATTGGAGGCTTGAGGAGTGGGAGAGGCTACTTAAGGAGATGCTGTCTGTCCATTGAAAATGAACTAATGAGCGATGCATTTTCTTCCCGTGCAAACCGTTCCTGTTATTACGGCTTCCATCTAGTGCTGAGCAGCCTTGCCTTTGCACACCTTTGGAAGTTTAAACAAGGATTAGACAGAGAACTAGAAAGGAGCTTTCTGCTGTTATTGCTGGCTGTTGGTATTTTAAGTGAAGATTCCGACTGATATTCCTCAACTGAGAGACTCAAATTAAGGAGATTTGCTGACTGTTAAAGTTCCATTTCCACATCAGAGGGAGAAGCAGTGTGACACGCTCTGCATCACAGCGGTGCAGTTTTGGCCAAGCTCCAAGTGAGCAGGGGCTGACTTAGATCTCAGTGGGTGGTGGCCATTATGCATTTCGGGGAGGCTATTTAAAAGTGGTATGTGAACTAGTTCTATCAGAGAGGAGAAAGTACAGGTAGTAAAGTCACCCTGTGACATCTGCCCTCCTGCTGCGGGTTAACATACAGAAATGGAGCTATCTGAAGCACAGAGCCATTCACAAGAGGGAAATCAAACAAAACAAATTGGAGATAATTTGGTGGTGTTAAAATCAGAACTGTCGCATCAAGAATTCCTATGAAGTAGGAGTTATGGAGGGCTTCCACTGTGACTAAGCATTTGGCAAAACAATAAGAACTCTGCAGACCATACCAGAATGATTATTCCTACCCTTTAAACTCACTGAGGATATCAAGTAAGTGATTTGACAGATAATCCTGAAAATGACCATTTCTAGTTGAATAGAAGTCTAGAAATTAAATTTGCCTTAGATTTCCAGATACTAGAAAAATAAAGTTTGACAGAACTAGTAGCAGGTGAAATATTTTTTAAATGTAAAAGTTCATCCCTGTATAATTCCTAGAACCATCGTCCAATACAAACCCTCTCTGCTATTAACAATAGTATACAGGGCCAGGAAGCGTACTGCTGCTTCACTGATGGTAGTCGAAATCAAATATTTCTTAATCCAAATGCCATAGAACATTTTAAAAGACTCAAAACACTCAAATGAAGTCACAGAGACATAAATTAAGCATTTTTTAATGTGTTGTAATGTTCACTAACAGGTACTCCACATTTTTTTGAAGTTACTATGAACTTACTATGAAGTAACCTTGTTAACTCAGGTACTATGTAGTGGCTAAGTACTAAGAAAAATAATATTGTAAGACAAACTACTGATGATAGCTGATATTAACCATTAAGGGGAAATCTTTTGTTATACTTTTACATAGTTCAGCTAACTGCAGAAACACCATTTTCTTACCAGTACTTCCCGGAGTCATAACATTATTACTTACAATATTGTACCCAAGTTTTTCATAAAAATCTCTGCTAAAATGAAACCAACTGAACACTCTTATCTTAAAGGAATTCAAGCTCAAGAACAACTGCAACATTTACTGGTAGCAAGTTTTACCTCAAAGCAACTTGTCCTGGTTTCAGCCAGGGTAGAGTTAATTTTCTTCACAGAAGCTAGCGTGAGGCTGTGTTTTGGATTTGGGATGAGAAGATGTTGATAATGTGCTGATGTTTTGGGTTGTTGCTGAGCAGTCAAGGACAGTCCAGCTTCTGGTGCTGGCCTGCCAGTGAGCAGGCTGGGGGTGCACGGGGAGCTGGGAGGGGACAGAGCCGGGACAACTGACCCAGGCTGACCAAAGGGATATTCCATATCATATAACGTCATGCTCAGTATATAAAGCTGTGAGGAAGAAGAAGGAAGGGGTGGAGGGACGTTCGGAGTGATGGCGTCTGTCTTCTCAAGAAACCATTACGCGTGATGGAGCCCTGCTTCCCTGGAGATGGCTGAACTCCCTGCCCATGGGGAGTGGTGAATTAATTTCTTGTTTTGCTTTGCTTGTGTGCACGGCTTTTGCTTTACTTATTAAACTGTCTTTATCTCCCATGAATTTCCTCACTTTTACTCTTCCAATTCTCTGCCCCGTCCCGCCGTGGGGGAGTGAGCGAGCAGCTGCGTGGGGCTTAGTCGCCAGCTGGGGCTAAACCATGACACAACTGGAGATGAGAAAATCTGCTGTGGGGCAAATTGACTTAATAATTAATTAATGTTAGTGATTACATTGAGGGAATGAAAAGCATAGCAAATTACAAGACATTATTATCAAAAAATACAGCAATATATAGGTTCTTGCAAAAGAATCTCCCGGAGGAGACATACTTTCTCTATGACGATAACAGCTACCAGGTGAGGCTATTGGTAGTAATAACAACGCAACAAAATGTGAATTTGGCTAGCTACCATATGGACTAATAGAGTCCATAATATTAATCTAATAACTGCTAGCTATTTCAAAAGTAAAGATACTGTAAAACACTGAATGTCAATAGCAGTACATTAGTACAAATATAGACCTGCCTTTTTCTGCTGAAAATCTCAGCAAATGGTGTAAAGATTTAATGACTATCAATAAATACATAAGCATAAACACATGGCCAGTTATGACAGGGTTCAGATTTAATTGCAGTCAACAGTACAATGCAAAATCATGGTGTGCAGAGTCATCAGCTATCCCTAAACAGGACGGATTACTCCTTAAGTAGGCAATAGGAGTTAAAAATCTCTAGACCAGATGTTCCTCTCTGTGGTAATACAACAAAAATTCTGGAAGAGAATGCCCTAAATTCTTCAAAGAAAAAATAGTACTGCTTGTTGTTCCCAACCTATCTGCAGATTCAAAATATGACTTTCTATCATATTCAAAATTTGACTTGCCAGGAGCCTGGATTTACAGAATAGCAAGTCAAAGGAGGAGGCAAAGTCAACAGCACTGTCATCATCACTTTGAAAGAAGAAAAGCTAGCAAGAATAGGCCAAATGCACCAGTACTATCTGCTAAGTGTGAAGGAACTGTATTTACCTTGAATGGTCTGTTTGAATAAGGATGTCCAATAGTTATATGGTCTAAACAAGTTAGATGAGCTTCTCATGAGCTTCTCCATGATGCTATTTCCTCTTCCTTGGAGGGACGAAAACAGGCAAAAATTTGGCCATGTAGATCATATGAAATTTATGAGGATATTTTTACCTCCTGGGGATTTATTTACACTAAAGGAATTCAATCGAATCTAGGAATAGTCTTTCTGCATTTAAGATTACAGTTTTGTATCTTATCTGTTCAATACAAATATGTTTGTGCTGCCTGAAGAACAATATGGGTAATCATTACTAATTAATAGAAAATAACTAATTATTCTACATAAGAAATGCATATCTAAATCTCAGATTTTTCTGACATAAGTTAAAAATTTTTTACATAAAGCAATATTAGAAAAAGGGGTTATCAAATTGTAAACTACTAAATTACTTTGAAACGTGATGAAAGTGTCACTGTCTGCAGCTCAAGAGTGTGAGAGTATGATTAACACTGCTGTACATTGAGCTGTTTGTGAAATCGTAGCCCAAATTTCTTCACCTATTTATGTGTAAGGGATAAATCTAATTCCTGTTCAGATTGTTTTCTTTGATTTCAGTGTAGGGCAAACAAATTTGCTCTAAGTCTGTAGGTAGTTGTCTTTATGGCAGACTTTCTACAGTGACTGAATTTCCTGTATATAGAGTCCATTATTTCACTGTTAGTGATTGCACAGTTTTCTGGAAGTGGATAATTCTGCCATTTTCAAGTAATGGTACTACAGGGATGAAACCTTATTAATGTCTAGTATCGTACCTGAAAATAGTCATCCTGAAAACCCCTTGGAGTTCATGATATTTCAGTTTTGCTGTGCTATGGATATTTGGCTTCATTCTGATGTCACCAAGACCATTTTAAAACTGGTGAAACACTACTGAAATTAAAGAATGATTACTACGTAAGTATGCAACAGTAAATTTGTTCTCAGTTAAGTCTTTCAATTTTTAAGTATTATTCCAGTAAGACTGAACATGCTCATAATCTATAGAGGGACTCTGTTTCCTAGATATTTGGTCTTTAAACAATGGGGCTTATGTGTCGAATATCGGATACAGTGATGGAATGTGAGCATTTCTTTCACACAGGGAAGATGAACATGAACAAAAAGAGTTATCCAGGACTTACTTTTCTTTATTAAAGTTAGCTTTACAATGTAATCAATTCCATGTTCTGCATCTAAGGTAAATATATAGAAGATTCAAATCTTTAGTCTTTCTTCAGCCAGTTCTTCCTTCTATTTATTATATAGCAATTTTGGACTTTTTGGATATATAATCTTGTGTCAAAACCTTCCCACAACTATGATTTATAGTTTTAAAAACCTATTTGGATTTTGAGGCAGCTTATTATATTTGCACATATTAACCATAATATGTCATTTAAAAATTTTAATCTAGCTAATGTTATCAGAAGTTTTGGCTGCGTTGTTTTGAGTTGGCAAAGAATTAAAAATGAGATTTTTTTTTTCCTTTAACACATAAAAAAATCAAAGTGAAGATTTTTGCATATGGGGAACTGTGAGTAGTCAATTATGTTATTCTTCTGAAGCTTTCTCAGTGGTCCATTGAGTATGAATAATTTCATAATTTTTAACATTTTGATCATTTGAATGGTATCATCCTAGCAAAACATAGTTTGTGTTGATTTTATGTGTTTTTTATATAGTTTTTTTTTCAAATTTCACGCACAACATGTGACATCTGACTGCACTCTCTTCAGGTTTCCTTCATTAAACACTGCATGAGTATTTTACATTAAACATGTTGGTTTTCTGTAGCAGTTAGTATTGGCTGTTTGTTCAATAGAATACACTAGCAGTTACCAATGATTCCTAATGTCATCTTAATACTGATATGCTGCAGATACTAATGTCAGCCATTAATCACAGTTCTGGCTGAAAACTCTTCATTTAGTCTTAACAAAGAAAAAGTGAAATTCTCTTCTTGTTTAATGATTGCAAAAACAAACTTCAATTATAGGATCACAGAATCATAGAATCATTAAGGTTGGAACAGACATTTAAGATCATCAAGTCCAACCATTAACCCAACACCACCATGCCTGTTACACCATGTCCTGAAGTGTCATGTCTACACATTTTTTGAACACTTCCATTGATGGTGACTCCATCACCTCCCTGGGCAGCTTGTTCCAATGTTTGACCACTCTCTCAGTAAAGACATTTTTCCTAATATCTAGTCTAAACCTCTCCTAGTGCAACTTGAGGCCATTTCCTCTCATTCTATCACTATTTACTTGGGAGAAGAGACCAACACCCACCTCACCAAAACCCTCTTTCAGGTAGTTGTAGAGAGCAATAAGGTCTCTCCCCTCAGCCTCCTCTTCTACAGACTAAACAACCCCAGTTCCCTCAGCCGCTCCTCATAAGACTTGTGCTCCAGACCCCTCACCAGCTTTGTTGCCCTTCTCTGGACACACTCCAGCAACTAAATGTCCTTCCTGTAGTGAGGGTCCCAAAACTGAACAGTGTCTGAGGTGTTGCCTCACCAGCACCAAGTACAGGGGCACAATCACTTCCCTACACCTGCTGGCCACACTAGTTCTGATACAGGCCAGGATGCTGTTGGTCTTCTTGGCCACCTGGGCACATTGCTGGCTCATGTTCAGCTGGCTGTCAACCAGCACCCCCAGGTCCTTTTCTGCTGGGCAGCTCTCTAGCCACTCCTCCCCAAGCCTGTAGCGTTGCGTGGGGTTGTTGTGGCCGAAGTGCAGGACCTGGCACTTGGCCTTATTAAACCTCATACAGTTGACCTCTGCCCATCGATCCAGCCTGTCCAGATTCCTCTGCAGAGCCCTCTTACCCTCCAGCAGATCAACACTCCCACACAACTTGGTGTCATCTGCAAACTTACTGAGGGAGCACTCGATCCCCTCATCCAGATCATCGATAAAGATATCGAACAAGACCAACCCCAGTACTGAGCCCTGGGGAACACCGCTTGTGACTGGCTGCCAACTGGATTTAACTCCATTCACCACAACTCTCTGGGCTTGCCCATTCAGCCATTTTTTTACCCTGTGAAGAATACACCGAAGCCACGAGCTGCCAGTTTCTCCAGGAGAATGCTGTGGGACACAGTGCCAAAGGCTTTCCTAAAGTCTAGGTAGACAACATCCACAGCCTTTCCCTCATCCGCTAGGCCAGTCACCTGGTCATAGAAGGAAATCATTATGACCAGTATGTCAAATATTTTGTTAGTAAGGCAATAAATGATCCAGTGATGAAAAAACAAGGGATAGGTTGGGATTTGGGTTGCAGTTATAGGTAAATGTGCTTCTAAGGGCCCGGGAAGCAAAAGAAAGTTGCCATTGTAAGAGGCCAAAGTACGCATTTGGCCCTCATGAAAAACTCAGAAAAGGAGAGTTCTCTCTAGGCAAGCTTGTTCTTGGTGTAGAATAAGGTTCGGCATAATGAAACATAAAATTGTTTATGTTGTGTTCACTAAAAGAAAATTTTGTATTCATTTTTAAGAAATAAATTGGACTGTAGCCAAAAATATCTCAGTAGTCCTCATCAGCATACTGTTCTGATAGAAACAGAAACAACAGAAAAGTCCTTGAATATTGGCTAATTGATTGAGCTGGAAGAGACTAGAAATATATGGTGCTGTATTTTGGATGTTCATCTGTAAGGAAAAAGGTGAGAGCCCTGCAAGACTGGCTGCTGGTAAACATCCTGAAGGAGAGTGAAAGAAAAAAAAATACAAACAGCAATGAGATGACATAGTTCACATTCAGGAAGGTAATCAAGTACAGTACAAAAGTCAGAATACCACACTTCTTGAGGAGAATATTTCCTTGGATAAATTCTGCAAAACTGGTACACCAGTAAAGATATTAAGTATGTGAAAACAAAGTTTCAAAACCAATCAAACTAAATGAGAGGATTGGAGAGACTCCAAAAGCTTGCAGACTCAACAACTTCTGAGAAATATAGCTATGTGTTTTTTTGACTAATTATAATGTTAGATGAGAATATTTGAATTGAAATGTTTAGACCAAAGACACTTTTTATCACTCTGTGCCAAAGTGTGATTGACTGGCCTTTATTGTGTATAAGGATAGATTTTATATTTTTTATGTAGCTAACACTTCATAAGGATTTTTACTGAAATTGATGTCTAAGTCCTAAGCATACTAGGTGTGGAACACGCAAACTATGCATAGATCATTAAGCCGAACTAGTCATACCAGTTATACTTTTGGATAAAAAAAAATTTAACTATCTGAAAAATATCTGTAAATAATAATAATAAATAATAGATACCTTATAAAACTTGGGAATTTTTCTGCTTTTTCCAGTGGGTCGAATAAAAGATAATATGACCTGCCTTGCTAGTATCTTAATATTATTGTGTCTACACTAACACCAATAGTACTAACTGTCATTGTACCTTTCCTGTGAGGATGAAATGGCCAAATATTTATACATATTACATTTTCTTTATATATTTGTGGTTTGCTCATTTTGAAAATTAAAATATAAACATTCTCTAAAAAATCTGTTCTCCCCATCATGCCACACAGTCAAAGACTAAATCACTTTTGCCTTATTTGATATGGTGGGTATATTAATGTATAAAATATATTAAAGGTCTTTGTTTTACTGTATGGTGAAATTAAAAAGCATGCAGTCTCTGTAATTACATTGTCCTTTGCCATCTCTTTAAAAAAGAAAAAGACTGTGTTCAAATTTTCCTCCTGTTTTATTTGCACCCTATTAACAACTGTTACTAGAGCTTTAATTATGCCCCTGTGATTGCAGAGATGCGGCTGACTTGTGTCATTTTCCTCCCAGGGGATGCTTTATAATTACCAGCATCCATCCTGGCTGCCTGTAAGCTGATGCTTTTTTATTACCAGTTCAATAATCACTGCATCCTTGTGAACATCTGCTCTACAAGCCATGCATCGGAGGTCCCAGTGCCTGTCACTCGATGCTCCCTTGCTGTGGCGACCCTTTTGCCCTCACCTTCAGTTTATATCTAATTTGCTTAGCAGAAGCTTCATCCAGATTGCCTCACAGGAACACAATTAATGCTCCAGATTTGCAAACAAAGAAATTTTCCTTTTTTTTTTTTTCTTTTTTTGTCTTATTATCTTAATGTCACATCCTATAATTTGTATTCACAGCAGGATGAATCAATATAAATCCAGAGGAAAATATATTATTTGGTTGGTTATCTAGCTACATAATGAAAAGTATGAAAGTTGTGAGGATTTTTTCTCCATGAACATCGATACAGTATTCTCAAATAAAAGATAAATATCAAGGCTTTCAGCACACATTTTCCTACAATAGAAGTTGTAGAAAACAAGGAAATGTTTTCTATATGAAAATTTAAATGTTTTCTAAACAAGAATTCTTCAGTACAAGAAGTTAAATGGCAGGAAATTCTCTACTACTCTAATTGCTTATGTTTATTTATCTTTTTGTATGGAAGTACATAAATCTAAATGAATATCTTTTGGTGAAGGAAGATTATTGTTAGTTGCAGGTATGGGTCATGCAGAGATGTCCAAAGTAGCTGGGAATACCACCAGCTTGTCTAGTTGGCCCTGTCACTCATGAGGGATGAAGCCTTCAAGCCCTGCAGACTTCTGCCAATATAAATTTTTATATTGACCTATCGCAGCCAGGCAATGTACAACAGACCTTCAGATGAAATGTAGTGAACGCTGTATAGCACAAAATCAGTAATGTTAGTGATTCTCTCCACATGTTACTGTAATTTATACATGTCTCCAACTAAAGATTTTCATCTAACCTAGCAGAATTCTTAGAGCAGTAAACACTGATATTATCTCCGAATTATGTCAGAAAATTAGCAAGCACTGCACATCCATTTTGAAAAGCAGTAAAGTACTAATTGGAAACACACTTTTTCTTTGTGGACACTTCCCTATAGTTTCTGATAATTTCAGCCTTGTTTCTTATTGATTAGAACTACCTCGTATAATAGTATGATCATTGGTTACAACATGTTATTCAGTATGTTTCTATAGCAATGCTCTAGATATGAAATTATTCAAATGTTTGAATAAAGTCTTCAAAGGGCTTATTACAAATCCTCTGAGCCAGTTCAAATGAATATAGCTGTAACTACTGTGTCTAGGATGGGCCTGAAGTACAAGAGAGAAGAGAAAGCACTTGCTTGTGAGTCTGTGGTTATATGGCCATAGTACTGTGTGGCAGCTTAGAGAGATTTGAAATCAAAAGCCAGTCAGGGAGGCATCTGTGTGCACTTGTAGGAAAACAGCCTCATAACATCCATCCAAACCCTGTATTTCATGCCCTGTTTATGCATATATGAAACCTTTCTGCCAGTTAATTTGTTCAAATTCTGTCTTGATTGGTACTGGATGAGGGAGGGAGACTGGAATCACCCCTCTGAATGTCTCCTATTTAAAAAAGAAAAAAAAGGATAAAAAATTATTGCTGTGGGGTATACTAAAATTAACTCTGTGTACTTCATGGTCAATATGGTGTGCGTCATTAAAAATTAACCGTCAGGATATTGTAATGTACACCAGTGGTCAGAGGCCAAAGGGCTCTTTAGTATAAAATAGAGACCATTCCTACCTCCCTCTATCTTTAGGTCCACTCCTAAGAGCATAAGCAATGTAGAATCCAGCTGCTTCCCTAGTGCTTCCAGACTTTAAAAAGTTACTACAATAAAGACAGCAGTCTTCTCATAAAGCGCAACAAGGGTACAGCCTTGTTTTTCAACCTTGCTTCTCTAGCAGGAACATCTGGAAGGGTGCAACGTACCTACATCAAATATGCAAAACATATTAAATATACGTATACATATGTATACAAAACTACTATAAAGCAAGCATGGCTTATCCTGTGACATGGCATACCAGACACTACTCTTGCCCATGTTGTGACTGCATGCAGAGCCTAACTGAAATCTGAAATCAAGCAAGGACCCTGCCTTCTGGGCACATCTAGAAATCCCACCAAGCCGTCATTAACCCGAAGGGACACCACAGCATAACTCATTGCCCTCCTCTGAGCAGGAAGAGTGGCTCTAGGGCTGTAACTTGCTCAGGATGGGCATATCCTTGTGTCCCTTGCCAAGTCTGAAAATACAGTCTTGTTAACAGGTCCTGCAGCTGCTATGCTTGCCAATGTGATGCCCGTCTACAAGAAAGGCCGGAAGGAGGATCCTGGGAACTACAGGCCTGTCAACCTGACCTCTGTATCGGGGAAGATTATGGAGCGGTTGGTCTTGAGAGTGCTCACAGGGCATCTGCAGAACAGCCAAAGGATCAGGCCCAGCCAGCATGGGTTCATGAAAGGCAGGTCCTGCTTGACCAACCTGATCTCCTTCTATGACCAGGTGACCTGCCTAGCGGATGAGGGAAAGACTGTGGATGTTGTCTACCTGGACTTTAGGAAAGCCTTTGACAGCGTCTCCCACAGCTTTCTCCTGGAGAAACTGGCAGCTCGTGGCTTAGACAGGTTTACTCTTTTCTGGGTGAGGAACTGGCTGGATGGCCGAGCCCAGAGAGTTGTGGTGAATGGCGTTAAATCCGGCTGGTGGCCGGTCACAAGCGGTGTTCCCCAGGGCTCAGTACTGGGGTTGGTCTTCTTCAATATCTTTATAGATGATCTGAATGAGGGGATCGAGTGCTCCCTCAGTAAGTTTGCAGATGACACCAAGTTGTGTGGGAGTGTTGATCTGCTGGAGGGTAGGAGGGCTCTGCAGAGGGATCTGGACAGGCTGGATCAATGGGCTGAGGTCAACTGTATGAGGTTTAATAAGGCCAAGTGCCAGGTCCTGCACTTCGGCCACAACAACCCCACGCAACGCTACAGGCTTGGGGAGGAGTGGCTGGAGAGCTGCCCAGCAGAAAAGGACCTGGGGGTGCTGGTTGACAGCCGGCTGAACATGAGCTGGCAGTGTGCCCAGGTGGCCAAGAAGGCCAACAGCGTCCTGGCCTGTATCAGAACTAGTGTGGCCAGCAGGAGTAGGGAAGTGATTGTGCCCCTGTACTCGGCACTGGTGAGGCCGCACCTTGAATCCTGTGTTCAGTTTTGGGCCCCTCACTACAAGAAGGATGTTGAGGTGCTGGAGCGTGTCCAGAGAAGGGCAACAAAGCTGGTGAGGGGTCTGGAGCACAAGTCTTATGAGGAGCGGCTGAAGGAACTGGGGTTGTTTAGTCTGGAGAAGAGGAGGCTGAGGGGAGACCTTATGGCTCTCTACAACTACCTGAAAGGGGGTTGTGGCGACAAGGGTGTTGGCCTCTTCTCCCAAGTAACCAGCGATAGGACGAGAGGAAATGGCCTCAAGTTGTGCCAGGGGAGGTTTAGATTGGATATTAGGAAAAATTTCTTCACTGAGAGGGTGGTCAGGCATTGGAACAGGCTGCCCAGGGAGGTGATGGAGTCACCATCTCTGGAAGTGTTCAAAAAATGTGTGGATGTGGCACTTCAAGGCATGGTTTAGGGAACATGGTGGCGCTGGATTAATGGTTGGACTTGATGATCTTGAAGGTCCTTTCCAACCTAGTGATTCTGTGATACTGTGATTCTGTGTAAATCCACCTTTGCCTTTAGTAGGTACTCTCTCTCCCCGTCTCTTCACTATTTTCCAAAGGGAAAGCCACATCACCCAAAAAAGACATTCAACACTCTTAAAGAAACAGTATTCTGTTCTTTCTTGTGTTGAGGCAAGCAGAAGTTCAAAGCACCTCTCCTCTGAGCCCTATTGCACTGCTCAGCTGAAACTTTATAGCCTTCTGGGTTAAACAAAGCGGAGAAAAAAATGATTTCATTAACTTATTTATTGAAAGACCTTGTCTGTGTGACATTTAACACTTTTTATAGACTGTAAAGTACAGAGTTTAGTCAGCTAGTTACTCTACCTGACTGGGTTTTAATTCTGTGTTCTCCAGGATGAAACATCCTCCAGTGTTTCAATGCCATCTGTAGATGCCACCATCAGTACCTCTCTTGTAGGACATAGATTGTTTTTTAAATTTAATGCCCATCTCTTTCAGGTACTTCAAATTAGATAATTACTCTTGATTAATCTTGCCTTTGTGCAAGATGCATTACATGGTGAAATGGGATTTATCATTCTAAAAGCAGTAGCTTTATCAAAAATCTGATTTTTTTTTTTTTTTTTTTTTTTTTTTCCTTTTGCTTCATATTGTTTGGAATTTCAAACAATACAGTTCTTTATAACCTTTTAATCTATCCTCCTCTACTATGACCAAGTAATTCATATACTCGGAAGTCAGGTACATGAGACCAATTTTTCAGAAGACAAATCCCACTGAGATCAGTTAGACATAAAGAACTTACTATGTGGCTAGATAAAATGACAACTTTAGAATCCTAAGAATAAATAAATGGTGATATCATCTGTCCCGATTTCACCAACCACTATAATTTCAGAAAATTGTTTTTAAAGATGATTACTAGATTTGTTAATTCAACTTTTCCCATCAGAACTAAGAAATTGGAAAATATTCAAGACCAGAATTAAATTTCACAGTATGATAAGGAACTAGCAGATCTCAGAGAATCATGAAGTATGACTGATCTCACAATAATTGTGAAGTAACTGAATACTATTATTTAACAGACAGAGGCATATAAGCTTTTAAGTAATAGCTCATTTCTAATACCAAAGACTGGCTAACAAAGCAAAATTTGTTTTGGTCACTTACAAATATAGGTCAGTTCATTATATTTAAAATAGCTTTATGCTGTAGTGGACTAAATATAATAAAAATGAGAAATCTCTGAGTTCTAATCGCTACTTTGATGCTTATTTTATGTAGCTATTCTTAGGCAAGATTTCCTGTGTTTCATTTTTGATACCCATAAAAAAAATGTATATGGTTCATAAGTACTAACAGCACTTATTTGTGTCAGATGTTGTGATAATCGGTAAGTTCGTTCAGCTTTTTGTAGAGTCATCTTGAGATTCTTAGTGAATGAGTTTCCACTTACTCTGCTCTATTGATCTTTAGTTTTTAGATAGTAGTTTTGAGTAAGATAAATTGCACTGTTCTCAGAAAAATAGTATTATGCAAGTAATTATTACTAAACATAGAATTAATAGTTTAGAGTTAGGATTTGGAAACACCGGTCTGGTGCATAGATTGAATATGATAACTCACTTACAACGTTTGGTCTTGTTTCTTCCAATCTGAATATATGTCAGTTATTTGTGAAGCAGCTTCTTCAAACTTATAATGCAAGTGGGCCACATATATTTGTAAGAGAGCTTATTGACTTACATGAATAATTGCTTTAATAATTTATCAGAGTTCTTTGAAGACGTGACTTTTAAGTTTCATACGAGATATATGGCAGATGGGTGCTGTTTAGAGTATAAAAATAATTTGAAAATAGTAACACATTGATGCACATACACACACAAAAATAGATGGAAAGACAGCAGCATGAGGTGTAACAAGGATGATGAACACACCTATAAGGTGATACAAGATTTGGTTTTACAGAGTGATTAGGTTTTTTTAACAGTAAGTATACTACAGTTATGGCACCAGAGAGATTGTCTGAGAAGACATCTTAATTTCATAAAAATAATAAATAGTACAGATATAATAGAGATCATTGAAGATACTAAAAAAAGCAATGTAAAAATAAATATTCCATAGGATACTGAATAAAATATATTTAGCTACATAATATAAAACCAGATTTAATGTACAAATATGAAATAATGGTTTTAGCACTGACAAACTAGGCAGTGAGTGTTGAACAGTGTGAGCAGTGATAATTGTTAGCCAAGAGCAAGACTGAAAGTTGCCAGAGAAAAAACTTTATCAGGATTTTACTGCAGAAAATGTCTGATGATAGAACACATGAAGAAAATATAATGGGAAGTAAAGTTTAGTAAAGAAAATTAACTGTACAATGCAGTGGACTGTTTTGTAAATATTCTGTTCTATGTCAGTCATATATTTTTAAAGAAATGCCCCAATGATATCTATATCCTTATCTATATCTATACAGGTGGAAGGATAGGACATTTTTGTGTACACAAATAGGTCCTAATAGGAAGAAAGACAATAGTAATTAGAAGGCAGTAGAGGCAAGGTAGTGCATGAGCATAACCCCTGGAAAAAATGAACTTTATAAAGAAGGAAACATAAGGTGTAAAAGCGGAAAGTATATTAGAAATATATTCTGAAATTTATCACTGAATTAAAGCCTACGTACTTGTGAAGACATTTGGAAAGGGAAACATGGAAAGACTGGAGAAATCCTACAAGTTTTCATTTAGGGCTTATTTTTCTTCATTATTACTAATGTAAAATTGTTAAAGCATTATTTAATTTCAAATGTTATTTGAAAATATCTGATATTATTATGAGAAAAACTTGAACATCTTAATACATATGCTACTTTTTTTTTCATAAAGCCAGGTTATTGAATGATTTTGAAATAGGCAGATATCTATATTACATACAGGTAGGGCCAGATTTCTTATTTATTGAAGGTAATGATTATCTGTCTACTGACTCAGATGTACTTTTGACCAGGTCTTTTGATACTTTTTTATTTCTTGTATTTTGTGCATATAATTATTTGCTGCTAACATTACTTTTATTTACTAAAAATCCTTAAAGAAGTCTTCCTTTAGATTATTTCTCTTCTTGGTATATAAAGAAAAATCCTAAAACTTCATTTAACATACAGCAGTGTAATGCCAATCTTTTTCTGAAAGTGCAGTACAAACACAATTATGACAAGTACTTGTGTCACATGAATAAACAGTAGGATGGATGCTCTCTGCGACAACAAGCTAATACATGCAGCAGTTGAAAGAAAATTAGTAAAATGCAAATTTGTAACTTTTACTCTAAGTCAAACAGCAAAGTTAAAAAAAAATCCTTTTCACATTTTTGAGGCTGGTGGTGAAATTTGTGTCATAATATGTCTTAAAACCAGTGAAATTGGTCAAAGTGTCTCTTTAGCTGCAGCAATCCATTTAGAATGCATAATCCATTGACATTGCTGAGAATTTTTCCAGCTGTTCAAAGCACCCTTAATTAGGTACCAAAACCCAGACCAATAAAAGTACCTATATGGCAGATTTTCAGGACATGGATAGGTAAGGTTCTGTAACAATTCAAAAGGTTAAAAACTCAAATGTGAGAAATCAGTCACATGAACTTATAAAACATCCTCAACATGAAGCCTTTCTATGTTAAAGCATCAACAATATAAAAGCAAAATTACTTACAATAAATCAATTAAAACCCAAACAGCTTTTCTGATACACTACATAACTGAAACAGAACAAACATATAATGTGTCTTTTTTAAAAAATAAAAGATGATTTGGGGGGAGAAAGGGAAGCATTTGGAAAAGCAGAACTGAATTATGGCAATGCCCTAGCTGGAACCTGGGAAACAAACACATTACATTACAGTTTCTGACAAAAATAGACTTCAATCCATCTGGTTTTTAGTGAGAGGAGAGCATAAACTTTACTTTCATATGTTCATGGCCTTTTTTATTAATTCTGTTGTCCCCATCCCTGTCGTCCCCCCCCTGCCAAATATTTAGGAGCTTCTAATGTGGATTGAATGCAGTATTTCACAGACATGCTGGTATAGCAGCTCCATAAATGCAAATAAAAATATTTAGATTCTCTGGAAACAAAAGTTTAGATCTTGTCCAAGCTGACTCAGGTCATTAGCTTTCAAAAGTGGACACACTGAGTGCCATGGCAAATGCAGTGTGTAAAATTGAATTAAAGTATTAAAAGTGCAATTCCATTTTTTTTTTTCAATGTGGACAGTAAAGGTCCTACACCATTTTAATGAGAAAACGTTCTGCCAGCAAACTCAGGTAAAAATGTCCTCTCCTGTTGTTCTCCTTAGCCTCCTCTTTGAAAAAAGAAAATGTCCTGCCTAAGCAAGGGTGACTCTCTTTGAACAGTGCCAAACACGGTGGCAGTTTTTACTATATCTGCCAAACATTTTGAAGTAACAGGCAGCATATAAAAGTAAATGAGCGACATTACTTCCTAGAAAAACAACCACAAAACTTATATTGTGTCCTGGTTTTGCTGAGATAGAATCATAAAATCAGTTTTCTGTTCAGAAAAACTGCATTTCTAAGACAACTGCAGCACCCGTTACTGTGAGAACAAAGTTGACCAGACACCGTTTGAGCTCACGGCCAGCCGTGCTGTGGGGCTCTCCATAGCGACCAAGGCCTCCAGCAGTCTCGAGGCAGCCAAGTGCTAAAGCCAGGAGGAGCGGAGGCCGAGGCAGCTGACCCAGGCTGGGCAAGAGAAGCCTTCCGTACCCCAAACGTCACGCTCACCACGGACGGGGGACTCTGCTGGGCAGGGCTCTCTCCTCAATGGCCGCCACCCCGGGCGGGTCTCGCCCGTCGCTCTGCCCCGAGGCCGGCTCTCCCTGCGCCGGCGCTGCGCTGCTCGCAGGGTTCGACAACCAGTCTCGCTGCTGGGAGCGCGCAGCTCGCAACCGCTGTCTGGGCTGAGTACAACTCTGCGTGCTTTATATTGCTTTAGCATTGATATTAGTTGTATTGTTTTATTAAGTCTGTTTCTATTTCAACCTATTTCAACCCATGAGTTTCCTTTCTTTCCCCATTTTCCCTTTCTTAGCTGCGAGGGGGTTTTTGGGTGATAGAGCAACTGCTTAGTGTTTTGCCCAGAGGTGGGATAAACCAAGACATATGGTCTCTTTTTATTAGTTACTTTCAAAGTTTTTTTTAAGCACATGTAGACTATAAAAGATGGATACTGTGCTAGTTTTGGCTGGGATAGGGTTAATTTTCTTCATAGTAGAATTATGGGGCTATGTTTGTATTTGCGCTGAAAACAGTGTTGATTATACAGAGATGTTTTAGTTATTGCTGAGCAGGGCTTACACAGAGTTGAGGCCTTTTCTACTTCTCATCCCACCCCACCAGCAAGGAGGCTGAGGGTGCACGGGGAGCTGGGAGGGGACACAGCTGGGACAGCTGACCCGAAGTGACCAAAGTGATGTTCCATACCATATGACGTCATGGTCAGCCGGGGAAAGAAGAAGGGAGGGGGGGACATATGGAGTGATGGTGTTTGTCTACCCAAGTAACTGTTACATGTGATGGAGCCCTGCTTCCCTGGAGATGGCTGAACACCTGCCTGCCCATGGGGAGTGGTGAGTGAATTCCTTGTTTTGCTTTGTCTGCATGCGCAGCTTTTTCTTTCCCTATTAAATTGTCTTTATCTCAACCCATAATTTTTTACCCTTCTGATCCTCTCCCCCACCCCAACCAGCGGGGGTGAGCAAGGAGCTGTGTGCTGCTTTAGTTGCAAGCTGGGCTTAAACCACAACAGATACCCACATATTCAATAGCACCTTTAAAGGACTTAAGTCACACAGAAAATATTCCTGTGTAGCTGGTGATTATGGGGTTCTTGGATTTTATTCATTTAATTGTTGCATGAATATTAGTTTTATCCTAAATGAATCAAATATAATTATAATGAAATATATTGGTGGCCTGTTACTTTCATATCAGTAGCTAGTCACCAGGTCTACTATTGTCCCAGTAACATTCAACCTGTTGAATCTTGCTTCTGCTGTTTGACAAGTGCATTCCCCTTGTCAGTAGCTAACACTCTCATGGTGGAAGAACTCTACCAGCTCTATTGAAACATAGCAGATTTTAAAAATACCACAAACCACTTAGCAGCAGCCCCCAACTCCCTCACCCCCAATCATTACACACAGACAGAAAACAAATATTTCAAAACACTTTTCACTCCATTTTTATTTATGTCGCATTCTCCAGAACAATATACTCTTCTTTTTCTCTTTCTGTAAAAATACGCTTTTTATGAGTATTCCTTTTCCTCAAAGCACCTGGGATTAGCAACCCTATAAAAAAAGGCTGTAGAGCCCCAATCCAAAGTCTATGGGACAGTCTCCATTATCTGACCAAAGCAGTTTAATAAAGAAGCCTTCAAGAACTGGCATGATGTCCACTTCTCTTATGTACAAAGAAGTTCAGGTGAAGAAAATTCTAGTTCAAAACCTGTTTGTCCACCTATTTGTAAAGTGGGTAGCCTTTAAACAATTATTCTTCATTCATTTATTTAATGAAAGAATCTCAACAGACTCAGGCATTTATTTTGATACAGATAAAATGCTAAGCTTTTAATTAAAAGCTCTATTCTGCATGTTTATTGAAACTTCCTAGAACCACTTGGTTTGAAGAAAGAAGAAGCAATCTCATGAGAAGAGGTTCCAAACAAATGTATTTTAGTTGATTGGCCTATAAGAGGTGATAACAATTCAAGATATATTTCTCAGAGGAGCCATAGACTTTCTTCTATTCTTTAAATATATATAGGATTATGTATACAAACACAGGGCATCTTTTGCTTTAAACAGCAGTGCTCAGCTTTTATGTTCTCAATGAAAACTGTAGCTTCTCATAGCTTAGAAGAAATGCAATTTGAACTATCCTATGCTACACTTTCAGGTAGACCAGCAGCCTTGAAATGCTTTTATCACTAACAAAAGCTCCAAAGGTCTTTCACAGGGATTTTTCTGAATTTTCTTCTGTTCTTTGTTAGTTTTACAAACTGCTGAAGGAAAATAGTGCTGTAAACTTATAATCCAGGTTTATGGTATAAAATGGGCAATGGATTTTAGAAACACTTTCTAGTCTTACAAATATATTTGAATTTAAATGTGTTAACTAAAATAGCTGAATCACTTACTAATTGTTACTGGTTGGAATTAAATAGTCCCAGTCCCCTAGCAAACTTAGCAAAGATGTATAAATTCAAAGATTTATATTATAAATTAAAAACTAAATTGACGATATTCCTGGAAAGTGGGAAATGTGAATTATTAGGCTTGATTTTTCCCTGAAACAACGCAAATACCTAAATCACAGTAAGTAAATTGATTTTTTAGATTATTGTCAACCACCCAAGAAGAATGAGTGTAAAGGCTTACACAAAAATGTTCACCTACATCTCTTCACACATGCTGAAGCATTGCATTACAACCCCGTCTTAACCATGTATCTGCGTAACCAGTTAATTTTATATCACTAGGAATGGAGATAGCACTGGTTTTTAAATCTTCAGATCAGTGATGTGTCCTGTTTTCTCTGATCTAGAAATATGCACAAAGCCACCAGTATACATACTAGAGACCGTTTTCAGTATAGGACTGAACACTGGGTAAGATAAAAGAATTATATTCTATGTGTTACAATACATGTTGTATATTTATACACAGAAGTAGGAGTATATACAGTACTGTCAACAGAATTATGGATGTCATTTACTCTAGAGTTTGCAACAGTTTTGGAATTTTTAGAATTTAGTAGAGATTAATGGGAGAAAATCCATTAAGGAAGAGATTATGTCAGCAGAGAGTTATTTGTGTAATTCATATAATATACTGGATTGTAATATTATTGTAACATTACAGTATAATGGTTGATTGTAATTGGTCCAATATATATTTAGATGGTGTAATAAAGTTTTACTATAAATGCATTATAAATAGAAATACATTGCATTCATGTATTTTCCTTGAAAACTGGAAACAAAATTAAGTGGACTTTTAATATGGGGGAATTTGTGCTCACTAGGGAGCTGTTTCTAAACAGGAAAGTCAATGTGATGGGGAAAAAGGCTGAAGAGTTCCAGAAAGAGGCATTGTTCTCTTTCAGGAATAGACTAGTTTAAAGCATTCCTTTGAAAGAGAAGGAAGTTACTTAGCCCAGGAGGGAATAGAAGGTCAGAGTGGATGCTAAAGATTGAAGATTTGTTGCTGCAGAAGTGTAGAAACTTCTATAACTTTTTTTTAATAGAAATATCTTGCTTAAGTAGCATTTTGGCATTTTCCAGTTCTAGGGACCTGGACAAGTTCCAATTCATGTAATTACACTGTTACTTACTCGCTCTCTCCCTGCAGTTTCAATTACTTTCATCATTCTTCTTTTAAATCCTGTCCAGAACTACTGAAGATGTCCATATTAACAGGACCTATGTTCTAAATAGAGTTAATCACATAACAAGACCCATCTTCTAAGTAGAGCTAATGACAATTTTTTAATCCAAAATGGTTGTCTGAAGTCCAGACTCATGCAAACAAAACTAGCCTCATATTTGCTAAATTATTTACAACATGAATTTGATCTAAGAAGAAATATGATTTAAACAATCATTTTCTTACTAAGTTAAACATTGTGCTTAACTCAAAATTAACTCCTTTTCAATTTTATGGTCCACTGAAACTTTTGTGACCAGCATATTTGGAATTAGCAATGAATCAGTTATTTAAATCAATGGAATCTCAATCTAGATACAATTTCACTAGATAATGAAATATACTTAATGTATTATTTGTGATTTTATGGTATCAGCAGCAATATATAGCAAGGGATTGAGGCCTAATCGGAAAGGTGAGACAATGCTTGCACTAATGCCCAGTTGAAATGAGGTGCAATTCCCCTTATACTTGCTAATGGAGAGCCGAAACCCCTTAGATCTCTGACACGTTGATACTTAAATAAAGCCTAAATGGTCAACTGGAGATACCTACATGGCTTAATCTCTAAGCATACAAAATCCTTTGCAGTTAATGGCAAAGTATCACCCAATTTCAGGAAAGTTAAAGTTTTCCTCCCTCATGTTGAGACACAAGATGTGACTACTGCAGCAGTACGGCCTGACATCAGTGAAAGCAGTACGATGCTAAGGGAATGCAACCAGCTAACACCCAGCCGTCCCCTTCTGCAGGCCTGGAGTTAATCACTGATTGTGGTCAGAAGTGAAAATGATTTGCCACTCCAGAGAAATTCAGACCTGTACTAACAATGGAGTTTGCAGGTTTGTGAAATAACCCTTCACAGTACCTGCTTTGTAGATTTCATCTAAAAAATATGGAGAGCAACTCAGTGAATAGTTCTTTCTCTTTTAAATGCTACTCAGAAAGTCAACATCTTAAAAACAAACAAAAAAATTACATTAAAAATGTTAGAACCCATTTTCAATGTGTGTCAAGAACAAAGGAAATCAGATACAGAGAAATTTGAGAATAACTTACAACCTAAGGCAGTACTAATCTATACTTATATATTGCCCTCTGATCTGATCTCAATAAACGGTTTGCTAGGTGCAATAGAATATGCTACAGAGGAGAAGATAAATGATGGTATATGCCTTATGCTGTTGGGAATGTCTTCTTTGAAAGCGACTTTTAACCAAAGCATTTTGAATTGCTAAGTTTATCCTTTCTTAGCAAGATGTTTCTCCCTTCATTACGTCTGTGATCCTGAGTTCAGTAGCGCACAGATCTCTCTACTTACTTTTAGGTGAGCACCATAGTAATGTCCAAAGATACAAACACAGAAGTTTCATATGGTATGCTGCAAATGTGGTCCGGCTCTGGAACTATATGTCTTATCTTGATGTTACAGGAAAAGTCCATTTCATAACCATGAAGCATAGAGTTTATTTATTGTGTTGCTAATGCGATACATGTAGCTTAAATGATAACAATCTGAATTCACAAAATATCCTAAGGAAAGAGAAAAATTGGAGTCTAATCCCACAAATTTCATATAGTTCCTACTAATTTCAGGGAGTGATTTGTCTTTTAAATACGGTACAAGTGAATTAGGATTTGAAAGATTTTCTCCTTATTTGTTCCTCTTATGTCATTTGGAGTATCTGTATGTTATTAGAAACTTTCAATCAAATTTATACTGGACTACATGTGATCAACTAGCTTTATATTTGCTGAAACTGGTAAACACAATTACATAGTTTTAATGCAAAGAATGAGAGAGAATACATTTCAGAACCTTCATGTTCTAGCAGCAAACACACTCCATGTGTGATCTCTGTGATCTAATTTTCATTTTCTTGTTATTAGATATAGCATGTCACCAGATCCAAAATATGTTAGAAAGTAACCACAATAGACATGTACATCAAACATACATCATTAAAAAAAGATTTTGATTCAACAAGTCCTAAGTGAAAGCATGAATAATTCAAAAGTTTTGAAGAAGATATTGTTAAAAAATATTCTTTGTTCACTCTAAACGGAGAGATTTATTGTGGTATACATACGTCCAGAATGGATTTTTTACTCTTGTTTCTGTATTTCACTTATCTTACTGACCACACCAGCTCATTTTCATTTTCTAAACCATAACACTAGTTAGGATAAAAAAACCCTCAGATTCTTACCAGATAAATGTTTCTTCTTTTCTCAGCTTTACACATTTCTGCATTGACCTTATTTGCCAGCAGCAAAAGAAACAACATGTTTTAAGAGTGCTATTCCAGAAAGAACCAAGCAGTACAGTACTTCCACTCTTATGTCCACAAGACCATAGTTTCTTCTAAATTATTTCTTAGTCACCAGCTAAATGCATGGACCTGAAAAATCTCCATGGCCCTCTGAACCGTTCAAACTGGAACAAATGCTAGTCATATCCTGAAATCACTAACATCTGCTCTGTTGTCATCTGAGCAATATTTAAGGAGAGTCCAAGGACACTTCTACCTGTTTTCTAGAAATAAAACAGTAGGAATATAAAGCTAGTTATAGGAAGTTATAGTTATGGAAACCTGTGCAGTTAATGATGTAGACTTTTCCAAAAGTCTTCTCCTCCTAGGATCTGTAGCCAGAACGGGGAGCAAGCATTGTGTCTCTATGGGTAATGCATGGAAAATCTAAAGATTTCCAACTATTTCCAGATACAGTATCTTCCACTACAGCTTGCAGGAAAAACAGCCTCATGTTTTGCTGGAATGTGTCGAGAGATATGCTTTTATGAAGCATTGTTTCTGAATTATTGGTATTTTCCCCCAAGCATATGTTCATCTGAAAACTCACAGCCAACTGCACTCACTTCATCAGCCCTGGTGTCCTCAGTCCTGTTACTCTGTACTGGTTCACTCAGTACTGAGTGCTAACTGTCTCCTCTGCTGATGCTTGCTTAGGACAAATTTTCTGAGAGGGATAACAGCTGCCAAAAAAGTTTAGTGTCTGACAGAAAATTTACCGTGAAAGCATAATATAGTTTTTATTATGGCTGCGTGCTTCATTTAAGATTGTGCACTCCAGGCACATGCCTGTCTACAGAGACTCTATCTGCACTTTCTGTTGTGCAGAGGCTTCAGAGTGTAAGATATCCATACCTTGTAGAAACTCTGGACATTTGGGAAACCTAACATTAATCTTAAGAGCAATACTGAGAAAATATATTGAAGTTTATCCCTGCCCAGGGCAGGAGGGTTGGAACTTGATGATCTTTAAGGTCCCTTTCAACCCAAACCATACTGTGATTCTATGATTCTAAGTTACAGTTTTCCCAGTAACGTCACAAACCTCTGTGTATCATTCAATTTTTGGGGAACATTGTTCATTGTTCTTTGTCCTGCAATAGCTTGAATCACTCAGTTTGAATGATATGTTGAATTGTTTTGATGGGGAACTGGTCTGTCTTCTGAGTTCATGGGGGAGATGGTGAGAAAGTCTTGAGACTCTCAAAGTTAACCCGAAACCTTACAGCAAAGTATTTACCAAGGAATATAGACTAAAAGCAGGCAGTACCCAACCTCTGGCATCTATATTAGAGTGTGTGAGTGCTAATTAGCCTGCACTGAAAGCACCACTAAACTTGAGGAGCAGTTAAACTGTGTCAAGGGGTGCGTAAGAGATACACTGAAACATCACCCATATTAAAGTCTACTTTAATTGCATACAAGCTGAGTAATGCTGATTTAGGTCCATTTGGGGAAGTTTCTCCTCTCATTCTCTCAGTACCATTCTATATAAAATGGGAGCCATGTTATCATTAAGATCTTTTAAATCCTTGCAAAGGTACATCAATGCATCTTTTTCACAGATGGCCATGAGCAGTAAGTTTTACATTAATACGTATAGCCTTCAGACTTTAGAACTATTTTAAAACCAAATCTATTCTCCATTAACTGGTTTCAGGCAGCAGTGATGGCTCACCTGTTCTTGCACATTGCACAGTTTGGTGCAGAATTTACCCCACCAAAAAACCTTTTAGTTATGGCAGCACTGAACTGCAAAAGCTCTCTTTCCAGGGCCTCCATCTGTGAACCAAATGGACAGAGGATAAAGGAACAGCCTGTAGCGCTTTCAATCATTATTTTCATTGATTATGTCTAGGTTAAATAATGGGAAGTATACCTATGCTTACACAAAATACAACTAATTGCTTTGCATTTCACTCAGCCCCTTAGAAAGTACCAGTATATCCAAGCATCTCAACGTCACTAACCTCTGTAAAATGCAATAGGAAAAAGTGGCCTAAACAAACAAAATGTTGATCTGCCTTTTATTAATTTCATTTTTTATCTTCTTGTATACAGACGTTTGACAGCTGTGACATTCATGGGCAATGCATTTGAAAAAGAAGACATAAATATTCAGAGACATATTAGAATGCTGTTCAATATAAGCACCTGTCTACTTAGTGTTGACAGAAAATCATTTACTTTGCTTTATGCATGTTCTCTCCAGAGACTACAGAGGTCCTATTTTATTTAAAGAGCTGGTCCCAACATCAGTACTAGCTCTTGAAAATGCAATATATACAGCTAATTATATTTATTAAGGAAACAACTTTGGTTTATATTTTCAATAATACTTAAACAATTTTTTCAACCTCTACTTCAGAATTTCCTTCCCTTGGGGAAACAAAGAGGAAAGGGAAAAGGGAATGAGGAGCAGAAAAAGTATGATCTCATGATGTCTTTATTTATGACATCAGAAAAGATGGTATAAAAAGCACAATATAATGAAAATAATATATCATAAAATAGATGTAATTAAAAAGAGATGACTGCCTAATCTTCTTTTTGATGGCCAATGTTCATATAAATAGTATCAATAACGTTAAGAATGGACATAAATGCAGCTCATTTAAGTATAAAAAATAAGTGAAATGGCTCCTCAATAGCAGGGTATTTAAAAAAAAAACCTACTTAAAGCCTTATGAAATGTAGATGTTTTTCTGCTTTTTGATAGTTTGTCAAAAGACCAGTGGAAAAAAGAATCATACGATGACTGGGATTGCTAAAGCTCTCAAAAAGAAATCTGTCCTGAGCAAAATAAGCACACACATGAAAAATTTGGAAGTCATTAATTTTAAGCCTGAGAGAGCATGATTTCCACAGCATGTACTTTTCCAAGGAGGGAAGACCATTTTGCAATACAGTTGTATTTACCATAACACAAGTCAGGAAGAGTATGATGAGTGCAAGTCAAGTTTGTACAACCTCAGTGTGTCACTTAATCTCGTGCTTTTTGTTTTCATAGGATGAGATGGACATTCTGGTGTATTCACATGAAAATGATCTTTAAATCTTAGTATCCAGACTCGCAGACAAGAACGATAACTGTATCGTGTTGAAAAAGGAATGAGAAAAAGAAGGAGAAAGAGAGGGAGAAAGAGAGAGAGAAAAAGAGAGAGAGAATGAGAATGAGAACAAGAACGAGAATGAGAACGAGAAAGAGAAAGAGAAAGAGAGAAAAGGCAAGGCAAGGCAGAGCAAAGAAAAGGAGAAGAGAGAAGAGAAGAAAAAGAAAAAGAAAAAGAAAAAGAAAAAGAAAAAGAAAAAGAAAAAGAAAAAGAAAAAGAAAAAGAAAAAGAAAAAGAAAAAGAAAAAGAAAAAGAAAAAGAAAAAGAAAAAGAAAAAGAAAAGAAAAAGAAAAAGAAAAAGAAAAAGAAAAAGAAAAAGAAAAAGAAAAAAGGAAAAGGAAAAGGAAAAGGAAAAGGAAAAAGAAAAAAGAAAAAAGAAAAAGGAAAAGGAAAAGGAAAAGGAAAAAGAAAAAGGAAAAGGAAAAGGAAAAGGAAAAGGAGAAGGAAAAGGAAAAGGAAAAAAGAAAAAGGAAAAGGAAAAGGAAAAGGAAAAGGAAAAGGAAAAGGAAAAGAAAAAGGAAAAGGAAAAGAAAAAGGAAAAGGAAAAGAAAAAGGAAAAGAAAAAGAAAAAGAAAAAGAAAAAGAAAAAGAAAAAGAAAAAGAAAAAGAAAAAGAAAAAGAAAAAGAAAAAGAAAAAGAAAAAGAAAAAGAAAAGAAAAAGAAAAAGAAAAAGAAAAAAAGGAAAAGGAAAAGGAAAAGGAAAAGGAAAAAGAAAAAAGAAAAAAGAAAAAGGAAAAGGAAAAGGAAAAGGAAAAGGAAAAAGAAAAAAGAAAAAAGAAAAAGGAAAAGGAAAAGGAAAAGGAAAAAGAAAAAGAAAAAGGAAAAGGAAAAGGAAAAGGAGAAGGAAAAGGAAAAGGAAAAAAGAAAAAGAAAAAGGAAAAGGAAAAGGAGAAGGAAAAGGAAAAGGAAAAAAGAAAAAGGAAAAGAAAAAGAAAAAGGAAAAGGAAAAGAAAAAGGAAAAGGAAAAGAAAAAGAAAAAGAAAAAGAAAAAGAAAAAGAAAAAGAAAAAGAAAAAGAAAAAGAAAAAGAAAAAGAAAAAGAAAAAGAAAAAGAAAAAGAAAAAGAAAAAGAAAAAGAAAAAGAAAAAGAAAAAGAAAAAGAAAAAGGAAAAGGAAAAGAAAAAGGAAAAGGAAAAGGAAAAGAAAAAGAAAAAGAGGCTCAGAATGAATACAGCCTAATTTTTGGCCTGAACATTTCACTCCATTTTATTTTACCTGACGTGAGTACGTAATGATGTTAACTCAGCCCTGATCACGTAGCGTGGGTGAGTGGGGGAGGTTTGAGGAGAGCATAAAATTCCTGAGAGAAGCCTCAGGTGCCACAAAACCCGACAATGCTGCCACCTATAGACCAAAAGTGGCAACATCAGCTCCGCGGAGCCGTTCAGAGGGGCCCTCTTAGCGAAAAAAAACCGTGCTGTAAAAGGAGCAGGAATGTATGAACAAATTCAGACTCCTGTACATGGTTAATTCACCTGGTGAACTACTTTGGTTTATCTAGTTCAATGCTTTTATATAATTTAATTAGGATCATCACACAGCAACCTAACCTGTCTACAGAAATTATGAGCTGCAAGTCCAGACCCCATACGAATCCTTTTGCTCAATTAAAGCTAAGCAGTTTTTTTATAGAAAGATTTTTTTTTTTCCTTAAAGTGCACACAAGGACCAATGGAGCATAGTATGACTTTTTTTTCGCATTAAGGTAATTATGTAAAGGCAATAACATTGAAAATACTTGCTGAAATAAAAAATTTACACTGTTATTGCAGATATTTAAACCTGTCATTTTTAAGATATTGGCACAATTTTCCTATGCTATGGGAGAAACATCGGTGATTATACCTAATGCCTTCAGATATCTTCATGTCACTCTCCTAATATTAGCATTTACTACTAAAATACCATGAATAGTCTAGAAAATTAATTTCTAAAATCTGTTTGTAAATAACCATCTGTATTTACACCTATAATTGGCCTTTTCATTGGTGTTCCCACTTATACAATATGTGTTTTTCATATAATAAATCATTATTGCTATTTTATTGTCACTTCTGGCAAGTTCTCTCCCTTTTCAATCTTACAGTCCTTACTAAGAAGCTAATGCACCCAGCTGGAGGGAAGTAGCCCCTTAACAGGTTTACTTCTCAGTTGTTAAAAATAAAAGGGAAAAAAAAAAAAAGTCACCTAATCTGCCAATGCTGTACTGTTATACAGCAAATAAAGCAAGATGAATAGGGCACAGTGGAGGGCTAGTTGGTACGTTGTTATCTATGCAGCCATGGAGAGGTTGAAGAACACAGAAGGGTGAGCAAATCCTAGGTGCCACTCTCTACTCCAAAAGTTATCTGCATTTTACATTACAATCGCTGAATGAAATGCAGAAACAGCACCCTGACAGGATTCAAAGTAGACTGAAATGGTGCTGGCACCCGGGCTCCAGAAAAAGATAGGTTTTCTGACAGCCTTTAATTCATTGGCTATCTGTAGCTCCTTGGAGAACCTACAGGATTTTTGGAGCCCCTTTCCAAAGCAACCGATATTCCTCAGATATTGTATCAGAACATTAAGGTAAATCAAGATACTATTTGCCATGTCCAGCTAAGGTTCTTAAAAATTAGCACCTGTGGAGAGGACAGGAGAAACAACATGAAAGGAAAGGAGGCTAGAGTCACCTCCCATGGCTGTGGCAAAAGACACCACTCACCATCTGTGCTTTGGGCTTCCACTTCCACAGAAGGATGGCCAGCATGCAGTTGGCCCCAGGGATGCAGTGTGAAGACAGGGCCCGAGACAGAAGTCTGAGAAGAAAACTTCAGTAGATCATGGATGTCGTAGAGGTTTCAGTGTTTTATGTTGGCTCTTCTGTGCATTTAGAAACAATTTGTCTGCTTTTCTTCAGACCTTCCTGTCTATATCATGTTTTCATTTCTATGTTTTCTGTCTACTTGTATATCTCAGGCATCAATCTCCAAAGTAGTCAGTTCTACAATTTCCCACATTTCCACACATTTTCCATCTTTCCCATCTGAGCACTAATGAGCTAACTTTCTATAGCAGCATTAAATCTTCAGTAGTTGGGAAAAGCCCTAATTAAATTTTGCTTTCATTTATTTTCATACAATCCATGTACCAAAGGAAAGGTCCTGATATATGTAACAGAATAAAACTGACGTTGGTAGACAATGTGGACTGGAGGATCCGTCCCACAAACTGAGTAAGAAACATTTGAGAAAACTAGATCTTCTTTTATATATTCTTGAAAGTAATATTGGAGTTATTTTTAAACATATTCATTAGTAGCTTTTTATTTATTATGCACATGCATAAATGTGAGAACAGGAGTTATCCTATTAAAATCAATAGGAGTACTCCAGTGATTAAAGTTTCATTTATGCTGAAATGGGACCTTATATTCTACATACACTTGTATTCAATATGTGCATATTGTGAATATTAAATAATGTTAAATTACTCCCTTTTTCATAATAGAATCAACTTGACAGTTACAATGTTCAAGCACTAAGCAGCACATATTATGATGGCAGCTCCCCATCATTCAGTAATTTTCTCCCTTTTAATATTCTTGAGTTTTACCTCTCACAAGGAGGTGAAATGATCCTGTCTTTGAAAAGTGATTTGGCATATTCCTTAAGACTTTAAATCTAGTCAGTAAGAGTCAACTCTCTCACAAATCATTGTCTTTGAGCAACATGAGTTTGTTGAGACTTGCTACTTCTCAGTTCTCTTTAGGACCATGGTGAGGATGGAGAAATTAGTTCATCCTAGATCCCCCTTTGAGAACAATAAATGGGGCCATCATCTCCACCTTTGCCATCACCATGGAACTAACGTGTTTGGTTCCACAGCAATGGAGTGCATGACTAGAACGAGTCCAAGAGGACAAGGAGTCTTGTCTTTCACTTTCCACTAGATACTGGATGTTCTGTTTTTCTTCTCGGGCTTAAAGTGTACTAAAGGTGAGACAGAGAGGGTATAAGGAGAGATCTTCACTGCATTCTTCTCAGGCACCAAGACAGCGCTAAAGTCTCCTTAAGCATTTTCTGGGAGTCCATAGATTTAACAGAAAAAAGAAAGAATTTCATGAGTGGTGATAGAGCTAGTAGATTCTGAATACAACACACCTTGCTTTCATTAAATTTCACTACCACGACTCGAGCAAAGAAAAGGAGCCCAATGGCAGCTCCTGCACACCACTCATTTAGGAAGCATTTGTCAGGGCAGACAGTGAGCCCAGTAAGTCCAGGACAGGGTCAGACCTTGCATCTTTTTGCTGGAGATGGCAGGATCTGTGTGCAATCTTTTAGGAGCATAGATTTCTATGGATGTCCAAAAGCTAATTAAAAAAACGCTGTTCTTCAGGATGTGGTTAGAAACTTCTGCTTTCTGAAAGACAAAACACAAAGGTGAAATTATTGTCCTTCTGCCACCTGAGGGTTAGTACAGTATTTCTGTGACTCATAAATAGATCTTATCCCTAAACAATCGGGATTTGGAATGAAACACACATTACAAAAAGAAAAAAGATCAGACATATCAACTATGATTCTATTAATTGTGACTTTATCTGTCGACTCACAGGAATGACACAGTAAACAACAATCTGAAGAGAATAATAGATTCATAAATATTAAAGATAGAAAAGTCCATTTTGTAATGACCATTTCTTTGCAGTGCGTGATTATACTCTGCATATATTAGGCAACCTATGACTTTGCCCTGTCTTATTTTAAGTTTTTCTCTGGTCATTCACCCTAGTTTGCCACACAATATAATAATTCTGTAATTATCATCTTTATCAGAAAAGATGACTCCGTTGGACTCCAGAAATGTACAACTATATTGGACTTAGATTAGGTTAAAAATACAGATTAATTAAAATGAAACACTCGTTATTAAAAGCTGAACACTGTAGTTAGGAAATACTGAAAAAGTAAATTCTTGCATTTATGACTCATTGTTTTTAGGATTAACAATTCCTTTAAATACTAGTTCAATTTAGCTGTAACAAGTGTGTTGATGTAAATACAATAGGACATTCCTAAGGGGAATTGCAATTAAAATTTTTTTTTCTATATTTACTACAATAAATGTTATGTCAAGAAATTTTATAGCTACCAGAAACATAGAAAATACTACACCCAAAGCTAGAAAACTGTTCCAGTACAAAGCATGCCTAATATATAGCCTCCCAATAACACAGTATATCCTTAGCAAAGTTGTAAATTATGGTTGAAAATGAGGCCACAAACAAAATTTTGCTCAAGGCATGAATCATAAATTCAAACAATAATCATCTCCTGCATGAGGCACAACTACTTTGTTTACTTCTTATATGCTGTTTCCTAAACATGAAGATGAAAGTAGGTCAAGTAAATTTAGCATCTTTTTACATGAAGTATGTTATGATAGCGGGTGGCACAGCCTAATTTACAATTACATGAGTTTACATGAATATTAAAATATGTGTTTTCACTGTGCTGTGTCATTACACATATTGACATTTTACCTCACAATGACACAGAACCATAGAAAACACCCAAGATTTGGAGAAGGGAGGAAGCAGGAGGGGAGAGAAATATTTACCACAATTGCAGCCTGAATGAAATTTCAACATGTTAGGAAAGAGCTTCATATGATGTTGAATTATACTTTTAAAACTGATTCTTACTATGGAGCGGGAGGGGGCTGTATATATGTTTATACAGTGAGTTGCAAGTGGAGAAAAGGGAAACTTGGAGAAACCATTAGTTTCTTTCATTTCTAAAATGCATCAATTTTTTTGTAACTGTTTATCAAGAAAGAGATTTTCTGAGAAAATTCTAGAATTTAACAGCCATGGACTTCCTTAACATTGGATGGAAATGCAAAAGAAACTTTAAATCAGAGACTGGAATCAGAAATTTTGTTGTTCATCATTCTGCCATGAAGTTTTAAGTACAATTCACCTAGGAAACTTCCTTGAAACAAATAAGTGAATAATTTTATTATAATGATTTTCTTTCATGGAAAGAAGAAGGATTTTGGTGTGGTCCCTTTTCTGACAAACTACTGTATATATAAGATTTTCAATTAAACTTCCAAAACTTCTGCAATTGCATACATATAGTATGTAAGAACATTATTTCTGGAACAAACAGGGTTAAAAAAACTTTCTCATCAGTTGAGCATGAATATGTTGTTGAGAGATTAGTCTGTCAAGACCAGAATCTGGCTTGTTTTGCTAAATTAAACCTGCTTATTTATCCATCTTCATAGCTTCAAACAAAATAATTCTGTTTTCAAAGCAGCATGCATGTCTGCATGTAGACGTGGATGAATACACATATAAAGTTGATAAAGTAGAACAGAAAAATGGGAGAAGGCCACATACCAGGTAGTAGCTCCTTCCACACAAATCTGTAATTGTACCACATTAGTTGTAGAAAGTATTTAACAAAATGATGGGTTCTAGTATACATTCATATCATCACAGGTTTAATAGAAACTGAATAAAGAGTGGGTTTCCTCTTGAGCTACAGAGCTTAAAGCTTCAACTCCACAAGCTTTGAAACTAACTCATGACCCAGTCAGCAAGTCACAACTTTGAGATAAGCATGTGGTTGAACACTTTGCTGAGGTACATTCTGTATGAGGACAGAATTTGGCTTGTCAGCTTTTCAAGAGTTCAAAGATTTCAAGATTATTTTAAACTGAGGCTTTGGATGCAGACTTTAAGAGTTATTTATACTTAAAATAACATTAAAGACAAGAAGCCAAAATTGGAAACACCAAGAATAGAAAATAGAGCACTTACTACAAGGAGAAGTGTTAAATTATCTGGTTATTCAGTTTAACTTCATACATTGTTTGTTGTGATGTTAGAAATTATATTTGTACTGCATGGTGAAAAACAGGAACGTGAAAAAGGTGATATCCACATGTGGAAAGAAATCTCTCATATTTACAAACGAATATATACAAATATAAAGCTACCAACATTTATTCATGACCCAGTCACAGTAATTAAAAGTCAATAAATAGTAAGGAATGGAAGAACTATAATGTGAAAGAGCTTAACTATTTAAAGAACTGAATAAACTTAGCTGTAATGAGATTTGAAATAACAAGAGTACAAAAAACAGACCAAGATAGAATTTAAAGAAGATTATTTTGAGAAATATTAACCAGGAATAGAGATTATGGGCACTGGTATCCATAGGTAGTAGAACTGAAGAAAGTAGAAAAATATTTGACACAATCTGCTCAATTGCCAGCTGCAATTAAGACACAAAGAGAATATCAGGATGAACAGTTTTAGGCTGTTCAGGCTTCCATCTTCAAAAATTCTTTAGGCACATACTACTTTACTTATAAGAGGAGACTATACTCAAATACAAATTTGTTATTTAACCCATCAGGGAATAAATTTCCACTGGCAAAACAAACCCAGAGATGACTGAAAGTTGGTGTATAATTACGAAGCTGTCCGAAAATGGAATTTGAACCTAACTCTCAGAGCAAAAATTGTTGCTTTAACAAGAACGTACAACATGAATATGCTGTCAAGATGGAAGCAAAGAAAAAATGAGACAGAAATAACATAGTCCAATTTTTGACAGCACAAAGATTGCAAAGTATGGCATAAAGGCCTAAGTTCAATTTCTTTGGACAAATTAAGACTCTGTGTTATCATATGTATATGTTGAGTACTCAGGTACCATTGTAATGAAGTATTAAGTTTCAACAACATAACTAGTGCATCATAATAACTAGTTTTCACTATTACTGCCAAACAGGAGTTGCAAAAGTCCGTACATTCTTTATAATTCATATTTACTCTATGTTTAGTATATGTGAGGGGACTCTTCATCCAAAGAAATTCTGTAGCAAATAAAAATTTAAGCACATCTATAAATGATAGCATGCCTGCAATAGCTTGTCAATGAGAGTTTTAATGTTTACTTCAGCAGAAAAGGCATTGGGTTTTTAAGTTCACAGAACCTCCTTTTTGACCAGGCAGTGGCAGCTTCCCATACTAACACAGCCTGCCTGTTAAACTGTGCTAAATTCCTGAGGAAACTTGTCAGTATTAAGAGACATTCCATTCTAATTAGGCTTCATTATGATTTATGACAGTATTTGAATATGATACAGCTTTCTGTATGTTTTGAAATTTGGAGTAAAATGTTTTCTCGCAGCTGAGACCTCGCCTATAATTTCAGCCCAAAGCGTTTTTTGCCAGTCAAGTTATAAGATGCTGAAAATAGGGAATCATAATAAAAAGTGTAACATAAAAAGCCACAATTCTTTTCTCATAGTTTCATCAGAATAATTACAAACAATTAATGAGAAATATAACCATATGTTTATTGTGTTTGCCACTGCAGATGCACCAACACAAATTAGAATCAAGGCAGTTTTTCTGACTTTAAGACCTACCCAAAGACTATGGGCCAAAATTTAGAGTTGGACTCCAGATATATATTGTAATGAGTAGGAAAAGTAAAGAAGCTCCGCTACCAAGTTAAATAGTATTACACAACTGTTTCATCTTACTGGTGTCCAAGCAAACTTGATGCTATAAAGGAAAAGTTGTTGAAAATAGACGTGTATTCTTCCATATCTTAATCAAGGGATTATACCATGGGCTACTTTCTTTTCCATTTGTAATTGCTTTATGCGTCTGTGGCAATTTCAACCATTACTAAAAAAAATGCAGCATTAGAATGCTGTATTTTTACTTTTTGTTGCAATAAAACAGCTGAAAACAGGGAGAAGCATCAATACAAGCTGAGCAGCCACTGCCTTTTCAGACAACATGTTCATTGCAAATCACAGTTTGAAACTCATAGATACTAGCGATTTTTAAAAATCATCAAATAATATATGCAACGTACAACATTAGACTGGCACAAACAAATCACACTACGTAAGCAGGGCAATGAAATCACTAAACAGCGAATAAAGTAATTCTAAATAAGTTTACCAAAAGCTGCAGAACTCTACACTGAAAAATTATAGGGCATAGTTATTCATCAGCTGCTTTTTATCCTGTTATTTGCAATTGAGGACTGACTCTGAGGCTTTGAAATAAATCATAGGGTGTAGTTAGTTTCCAACATATAGTTACATGGTATTCCCAGCATTACCTATTGAGTACCTCGGTACAATAAACTCCAGTAAACATTTTTATGTTTTTCTGTGTTTTCTTAACAGAAAGAATTGTGAAATGTGTTGGCAACTTTAATGCTACTGACACTTGCTCACTGGTTACTGACTGAGATACATATTTCAGCCTGACCACTGAAGAGCTTTCCAGGGTGAATATCTTTCAGCCACAGTATAGAACTGTGGCTCCACATCATTGAAAGCTTCTACATTGTTGAGAGCTTACATTTCACCTCTACACAGACACTGAACTTTGCACTTGTTCTAATTTCTTCTCCTTCCAGGATGTTTTCTAGCTTCACAAACATCTGCATTGAGAATGCAGCACACCAGTGACAAAGTTTGAAGGTAGAATAGCAAAGGTTCACATCTTCTCCTGTGGAAAACTGTAGCAATGGCTTTTTACCCTCAGAACGCATTTGCCTCTCCTGGATGCAGCTGATTTTTTTAACAGTAGAAAGATGAACAAGCCTCAAGTTTCTTGGCAGTATGTTGAAACGTATATGTACTCTTCCAGGCAGTCTCACTGTATTAAAGTGGATGTATTCATGCTAAGTACCTTGACAGCTAAATTCCTGTTGAGCTTTTGCATGCAACAAGACACTCAAATCTGCAGCCAAATCTGGCCCTGGTCAGTAACCCAGGAAGACAGATCATTTGCTGCAAAAATCTGCTAGTCTGGGCTAAACTGCTGCCAGTTATGGTGCAATGTCATTCTGGGAGAAGTGATGTATTCCTTCAGTCAGCTTGCAGATATTTAGGGAGCTTGATATCAGGCCTAAGTAGGTTTGTGTATCGGAGGGATCTTTTCTCACTTGTAGAAATTCTCCTTTTTCCTCATTTAATCCACAAAAAGTAGGCAGGATCTAGCTCTGGGTCATTAAAAACCAAACAACTTCAAGAAAACTTTTTTCCTGGCAGCAGACTAACATTGGACCCTTAGCAGCAGACCCAGGTAACAGTGTCTAGAGTGTCAATTATAAAAAATTTTTCATTTTGTGTATATGATATATAACCAACAAATTCCACATGGCTTTTTCCAAACAGGTAAATATCTTCCCATAGAACGAAATATGTAAGAACAGATTAGTACTTAACACTTCTATAACACTTTCCAGTTAAGGATCTCAGAACACCTGCAATGTCCTTTGTTTAGAGATAGATCTCTGGGAATGCATTCACTGCAGGTGTATGTTAAGGGACTTTTCCAGAAAGTTCTTCCTGGCCAGGAAATGACAAAATGTGAATTTGAAAGTTCCATCAAATGTTAGTTTCTGATGTCTTCCCCATATCCACATTTTTTAATACACTTATCCACCCTGGTTAAGACCAGGGTCCCCCCATGCATTTTTTTCTAAAGGTCAGAGTCAACATATTCCTTTGCAGAGTTACATATGTGTAACTGGCAACCGAACAGAGGAAGAAGTAACAAGCAAATGGGATATACCCCACTTTTATTATTTCCAAGCAGAAGTTTTATTGATTTTAAACCAGAATAACAGGTTGGGGTTTTTTATGAATATCCTTAAACTCCTAGTACTTGCTGCATTTCTCATAATCAGAACACAGAACAACACTGCAGTTCTTTCCAGTCAAACAGGAGGGCGAGTTCCCTGTGCCAATGTGGTGACAGACCCTATTAATACCTAAGAGTTTTTAGGTGGGATTATCAGTGAAAGATAATGTTGTTCTATAGTTATTGAATAAGTTTTTTGAATAAAGCATGTCCTCAAAATCAACATTTAAATCACTTAATGTGTAAGAAGTTATCATTCATGAGTAGTATTTGGCTCATTTCTAAGTGTTTAAGAGTTGCCATGTCATGTTATTGAATAGCCAACACAGCTTGATAAAGAGAAATAATGACAGGATAAAAAGAAAATATAGAGGAAATATAAAAGACTTGAGCCATGATGTATCTAAGGTTTTGTTAACTGTAAAAACCAAGGAGGTACATTTTCAGAAGTGTTTAAGAGGTATAGGTCAAATCAAAGTCATTTCTGTAAGAAACATATTCAGAAAATTTCTCAGGACAGCTGTTTGTTAACAAACTATTGAATTTACACATTTTGAAAATAAAATAAACCAGTAGGGTCATCTAATTCTTCTTCCCTCCTTTAACTTGCCCAGCAAACTTTAAAAAAAAGTGCAAAGTGCTGCTTACTAAAGTAAAATGAAACATTTATAAAGTGCAAAGTCCCACTACTGCCCTCACTTAAGTTTTGAGCTTTGCAGATTGCATTTACTTAAGTAACGAGTGAAACTTTGTAACATACAGAGAATTAAAGCGGAATTTGTGACTCTAAAACTAAAGACAGGCAACTGACCTTTAAAATGGCCAAGTGACCAAGCCCTCTGCAGCGGAGTGCAAGCAGTTTTTCCCACAACAAAAGCAGTTGTTATACACCAAGACCTTTAAAGCTTGTCTTTAAATCTTTTTTACTCTTCCCTATTTTTATAGAAAACCCTATGAATCCAGGGAATCTGATTGCAATGAAAATTGAAAAATATCTGAAAATCACATCTTTTAAATAACAGGTCAGGTTTTGTCACCTTCATTACCTGTGTCACCAGCAATTTACACATCTTTCACACATCTGAAACATAATATATCAGACTTTTATTCATACATGTTATCTTCTAATGCAAATCTGTCTTCAGTGTAAAACCAAGGCTTCTGTGCTGTAGGTGGAAGGACGGGTGAAAAACACTTTACCAACAGATAACCATCTGGCAGATTCTCTTGCTCTCTCCGTTATCTCCATGTGATTTTTAGCACTTTACAAAATGTCATTAAGCAAACAGAGGAGACCACAAGCAAACCTCTAGTTTCACAAAATCATGTTTTATAAACTGTTGAGAAACACTGACATGTAATGAAACGCTCTTCCCTATATGCCTTCCTTTCTGTAAATGATTTGGTCCCTCCCTTCATGTATAAATAAACAGAAATGTGTCTGTATATTTGCTGGTTTGGTTTTTTTTTTTCCCTTTGGTCATCATAATCAAGGGCTATTACAGCAATAGATCTTATCTCTAAAATGGCAGTCCCCTTGCACCTTCAGTTCAGATTTTTGTTTATGCTTGGCTGCAATTGTGGCTGTTTCTGATAGTTTTAGGTCAGACATGACAGACTATGGGTGACATTAAATAAACAAGCTGGGAGTCTGGGACCAGGAAGGAAAGATACTGGTGCTTGGTGTTTGATTTTCTCTGATTAATCAACATTTTTATTCAGAATAACCCACTGTGTAAAGTAACTGTTTGTCTGACTATGCATATTATGCTGTAAGGTTTTTAAAAAGGTTAAAAAAACCCCACACCTCACATAGGCAAGCAGGAAGTACAAATCATGCTCAGTCTTTGTTTTGGTTATAGTAGGCTACAGAGATTTGTTTGTTTGTTTATGTTCAACCATTTCTTCCTGCCTCCTCCCTTCCTTCTCTCCGTTAAATTCCATCACAGCAAGTTGATCGGAGTACAGTCTGGCATGGAATAGATAGGACACTTCCTTACAGCCTGCTCAAGGGGGATAAAAAATTCAATGATCAATTTACTAACTATACTCATGGAAGAAGGGGTAGAATAGGATCCCATGAGAAGGGGTAAAATATCCAAATCAAGTGCGTACATGTGCCAGCTCTCTTGATTTTACTGTTAGTCTTGAAAGTTTTTATGCATTTCTTAAAACTCCTGTATCTATAGTCATATCATTATGTCAGTGTCTAAACTGTGTTTTCATTTATTTATTTTGTTAACTGTATTGCTTGTCCCCATAGTCATGGAGTAAACGCTAAAAAATGCGTACCCTAAGGCTGAAGTGCCAAAGTAATAATAATAATAATAAAGTCTTATTTTTATGTATTTATTTTTAAATTTAATGAATTTTAAGTCAGTCTTGTGATTAGGAAGAATATGAGAACAGACTTTTAAAGCTTAAGGTTGGTGATGCTGCCTACCTTGTTACAGAATGTTACAAAATGTTACAGAGCCACCAAATCAAGCATCTGAGTGCCTGGCTTTCAGATGTATCTGAGTAGAATAAACATATTATAAATTCTAATTTTCAATATGGTGTTTTTACTGCATACCTGGAATAACAAAGATTCTTCAAAATGCATGTAAATTACAAGGATAATAAATTATTTTCATGTAAACTTCCACTTGTTTAAAATTTGGCCCCGAAAGCGAGTTGTAGCTGACAGTAAACTACTGGCCTACCCAGTGGAAAGCAGTGTCTCAGTGCAGACATTCCTTTCAGAAAACAAAATATCACAGTGTCCATCTTCTTGCAAAAGCCCCGCAGAGAAGTGAATGGTTAAAACCTACTGTACCTTTACTTCCATAGAGGTGGACTTTCTGAAACTGGATTACGCATGTTATGTACAGGTTAATGAGAAGAAACTATTGTGAACAGACCCTTCACTAGCGTCTTGAAAGATGACTGGGCTCTGTTTATAATTCAGCTAGTGGGGCTTGCTAAACTACCAACTAAACTATTTCTTAAGCTCATCTTGGTCATAGCAAATGCATCCTGATGCAACATAGAGTAGCTACCTGAACAGAAACATGGGAGTGTATGGAAATACCAGTGTGAGTATGCTTTTCTTGAGCTATGCTACGTCTACTGCCAGAGCCTATCCTGACTCTTTGAAAACAAACTACCAGGTTATAAAAGTGTCCAAGTTTAACATTGCCTAGGGTTATTTTATTTTTAAATTGCTTCTAGAACCACCAAAATCATCTCAGCTAAGTCTATGACGACCCAGGCCTTTAGAATCAAACCTTTGCCAGCACGACTATGGTTTAATTATCTGCGCATTTGCCTCCTGGCCAGATCCAATAAATATGCATGTATTGGCACAGCTGCATCTCAGCATGCATACTTAAATTAAAAATGTTTCCTTTGATGCTCTGGCAATCCTGGCATTCATTCACTTTGCCAGAAGCTGCATCAAATAAAAAAATACTTGTCCAGTCATCATCACAATGTACAATCATGAAAACATGCTACCAGATTAGCTTCTCACATTACTTGTGTAGTAACCTAAAATTCATCATGCTTGCTCTGCAATTAAGAGAAGGATGCTCCCATGCTCCTCATGACTGAAAGGTATTCCCATATGCCAAATAAGCTGAATTTGGTCAAAAAACTACATAAGTCTTCTACTGATATTAGTTGCACTAACCCATATCTGAAGTGCTATTTTTATAACTAGAGCTGCATTTTTATTGAAAAGTTGAAGAATGAATTTGTTTTGTTTTCTTCACTTGACATTAGCAGTTTTATGGAACAATGACCTCGCTAGTCACTGATAATGAATTATTAGCTATTTTTACCAAAACAAGGGAAATTTGAATGTTACACAGACTTTCTAAAGGACACTATGAAAGGCTGAGAAATAGTACATATTTTTTTCTCACTATTGACCTCTTCATACTAAACTCCAGTCTAGTCAAAGGAGCAGAGGAGGGAATACCTATAGACAGACATGAATAGTTGTCATACCAATAGGAATTTCAAGCAACTTGAAATGCTTAAAAGAACAGAAGCCATGAAGGTAGGACCCATGTTTCTATTTTACTGAGAGCCTGACCCTTATTATTAATATCAAAGAAAAGACTGACTGACTTAGTAACCAGTGGATCAAATGGTTCTTTATCATACTCTTTTTTTAGGCGGTAGGCTGGAAGATACTCACTCCCCATTAAAAAAAAACACAAAACAATTTTGTAAGTATTCAGTTTTACCTCCATAGTACCTCCACAATAGCAGATGATTAAAGGTATGATTCTTAAAAATAGAGATTTACAGAAGTTCTTCACCAGCTGAGATGCCTTTCTCCCAGGAGAATCAGACTTTTCACCTCATATCTCAGGCCATGTGATAAGGCCACCTGAGAGGCTCCTTGGGTGTCCTGGTTTCAGCCAGGGTAGAGTTAATTTTCTTCACAGAAGCTAGTGTGAGGCTGTGTTTTGGATTTGGGATGAGAAAATGTTGATAACATGCTGATGTTTTGAGTTGTTGCTAAGCAGTCAAGGACAGTCCAGCTTCTCGTGCTGGCCTGCCAGCAAGAAGGCTGAGGGTGCACTGGAAGCTGGGAGGGGACAGAGCCAGGACAGATGACCCAGGCTGGCCAAAGGGGTATTCCATACCATATGACATCATGCTCAGTATATAAAGCTGGGACAAAGAAGAAGGAAGGGGGAGGAACATTTGGAGTGATGGCGTCTGTCTTCCCAAGAAACCATTACATGTGATGGAGCCCTGCTTCCCGGGAGATGGCTGAACACCTGCCTGCCCATGGGGAGTAGCGAATGAATTCCTTGTTTTGCTCTGCTTGCGTGTGCAGCTTTTGCTTTACTTATTAAATTGTCTTTATCTCAAACCATGAATTTCCTCACTTTTACTCTTCCAATTCTCTGCCCTGTCCCACCGTGGGGGAGTGAGCGAGCAGCTGCGTGGGGCTTAGTTGCTGGCTGGGGTTAAACCATGACAGCAGGACACATCCTTTCTGTGAAATCCCAGAATCACTGAAAACTAGGGCAAAATTTATGCTGACTTTACTGGACCAGAATGTCAAAGCATTGTTAGACTCCATGCGCCAGATCATAAGTTTTTAGTAAACATCAGCTTTTACTGAATCATCCGCAGTGATGTACGCAAGGATGGAAAGAATAGTATTAGTTGAAATACAAATAGCACATCTTTATATTGATGTGGAAAGTATATTAGCTTAAGAACATAAATTTGTTCATCTGCTTATGAAAATGAATGTAGAGAATCATAGTCAAAATAAGTGCTGCTGTACTGTGAAATCAGAAGGACCAATACTGGAAACAGAAATTGTCGTCTGCTTTAAAGCAGTGAAAATTACCAGTTCATGATGTCCATTGGATCACTGGAAGCAAGCAAGCCTTCTCATTGTGGTAGCTTTCTATTGCAGATTAAAATATGGCCAGATGGTTCTGTGACAGCTTCTTTCCTTGCTTTGCTGGACTTCTGTACTAAGCAACACGTCTAGGAATCTCACAGTGTGTGTAGGTGGTGACAGGTGAACTGAGGAATGTTAGGGAAAATGATCAGATCAGGTGTTGCACTGGAATTCAAAGCACTTTGTTCTCTTCCTACTGAGATTACCTGGAAATTCAAAACATCTCTGCTATAAATCATGGAATCATAGAATGGTTTATGTTGGAAGGGACCTTTAAAGGTCATCTAGTTCCAAGCCCCTGCCATGGGCAAGGACACCTTCCACTAGACTAGGTTGCTCTAAGCTCCATCCAACCTGGCCTTGAACACTTCCAGGGATGGGGCATCCACAATTTCTCTGGGCAACGTGTTCCAGTGCCTCACCACCCTTGTAGTGAAGAATTTCTTCCTTATATCTAACCTAAATTTACCACCTTTCAGATTAAAGCCATTACCCCTCAACTTATCACTACATGTCCTTCTAAACAGTCCTTCTCCAGCTTTCTTGTAGGCCCCCTTCAGGTACTGGAAGGCTGCTATAAGGTCTCCCTTGAGCCTTCTCTTCTCCAGGCTGAACAATCCCAACTCTGTCAGCTTATATTCACAGAAGGGGTGCTCCAGCCCTCTTATCATTTTCATGACCCTCCTCTGGACTCACTCTAAGAGGTCCATGTCTTTCTTACGTTGGGAGTCCCAGAGCTGGATGCAGTACTCCAGGTGGTCTCTCCAGAGTGGAGTAGAGGGGCAGAATCACCTCCCTCAACCTGCTGGTCACATTTCTTTTAATGCAGCCCAGGATACAGTTGGCATTCTGGGCTGCAAGCACACGTTGCCGGGTCATGTTGAGCTTCTCATCAACCAACATTCCCAAGTCCTTCCCCTCAGGGCTGCTCTCAATCCAATGTCCATCCAGCCTGTATCTGTGTTTGGGATTGCCCTGACCCATGTGCAGGCCCATCTCTCAAGCCTGTCCAGGTCCCTCTGGATGGCATCCCTTCCCTCCAGCACGTTGACCACACCACACAGCTTGGTGTCATCAGCAAACTTGCTGAGGGCGCACTTCATCCCATTGTCCATGTTGCTGACAAAGGTGTTAAACAACACCAGCCCCAATACCGACCCCTGAGGATTGCCACCCATCACTGGGCTCCACTTGGACATCAAGCTGTTGACCACAACTATTTGAGTACAATCAACCAGCCAATTCCTTATCCACCCAGCGGTCCATCCCTCAAATCCATGTCTCTCCAATTTAGAGACAAGGATGGCACGTGGGACAGTGCAAAAATGACTGATTATGCTTCAAGTCTACCATGGAAATCAACCAGCTGAAAAATCTTCACAACATGTGCTATCAGAGAACATGTAGAGTAACAAGAGAACAGTCATCCTTCCTGTAGATGGTTCAGGTATCCTGTTATTCCTTCTGAAGTCTACAGAGGTAGGTTGGTCCTTGGTTATACTGTTGGAAAAGAAAGAACTGAATTCCTCCTTTCTTTCATCTCCGTCTAGTGTGACCTATTTAGGAAAGATCTTCCCAGGGCAAATATAGCTGATATTTCGCTGCACCTTAAACCAGCCCCTTTTTCCCATCATGGCTTTCTTGAAATTAGGATTTGTGTTAATATTTTCAGAATCTGATTTTTCTTGAAAATTCTTTCATTTTACTGAACACACAAGACTCTCTTTCACAAATATTTTTCTATGTACTTTTTCTAAATCAAATATGGTCCAAATGGCTGAATCTGCAAAAAAAATTATTTAAGTTTATTTTTATACAAACATCAAATGTAGACAAATAAAATCCCTACAGTGAGATTCATCATCATGCTTATCAGGGATTCTACTTGCAGATCAGGGAAAAATATCTTTATTGAAACCATTAGCTGCTTGGGTTTTTTTAATCAGAGCAAAAACAGAAGACAGAAATAAAATATCTCATATCAACATAATTCTCAATCTACCCAGAAACAAGCCCAGCGCTCACACTCATTTTATGAAGCAAGATCTACTTAGGTAAAACCAGAACAAAGAAACATTTATCGGTCACCACATTTGTAAGAAATTATAATCAAGATTTGTTCAAATATATTTTTAAAAATTCTACTGTACCATTATGAGGATATAACGTCTATTAAGTCACCTGTTTTTTAAATCTTGAGTGTCAACACAGTGAATGGTTTGCTGTACTCTTTAACATCATGTCTTTGAAAATAAAAAGTCCACCTGAGAGAAAATCTTTTACACTAAGAAAGCTAGAGGTTTAGAAATATCAAAGGTGGAATTGTCAACACTGAATTTTCTCATGAACATTAAAGGCTATTCTGAAGAAGAAAGTTATGCATTCATATAATGGCCAGAATATTATTTTCTGAGAAATACAGCTAAATTACTGCCTAAAGACTGAACTTGACTTTTCAGCATAGTTAGACTTTTGAAGTACCAATGCACTCTTCCGTGTAATAGAATGAGAGTATTTCACAAGTCTTATACATGCTATGTATAACTGTAAACCCAGGACATATATTTTTTAAATGTTAAATGCTCCTATACAGTGTGGTGAAATACTGAATTATGCTGATCACCTTCAAGGGAAACACTAGGATTTAATGCGGTTTTTTTCTGCTCTGAATTTGAACAAAACTCCCAAATTGTAAAATTCTTAAAGGGAATAAAATTCCAGTTCAGGATCATTAAAACATTTTGTTATGATAAAATTGTTTTTTCTCATTAATACAAAAGCAGTATAATACTAAATTCTCAACAGTATCTTCTCTAATACACAGTGAACTTAACATGGATGAAAATAATTCAATAAATTGCTTTAAATAAAATAATAAAAGAGAAAAATGTTGGCTTTTTCACAAAAAAACCTTATGTGAAAGAGGTATGTTCCTCTGAAATTAGGTGAAATGAGTTGAACTGCATTTCCTGATGGAAAACTTCCACAGAAAATTCTCAATCAGGACTACAACAGGTACTTTCTTTGAACCATTCTTTCCATGTTTGGGTTGATTTTGCATGTTTGTTTTTTGTTCCTGAAACTCCAAAATAATAAAAGTAATCATGCATTCTTCAGGAATCCTCAGGAGGGTATTAAATTAAACTGACAGCACTGATACCGCTATTCATGTTGAAATAATTAGCAATTCCAAGGCTATTAATGGTGTATTGTATCACTATTTTAGACTGGGTAGGATGAAAGTAAAAACCTTTTGGTGACTTTTGCTCCTACTAAAATTTAATTAGCCTTACTTGCTGACCTCATGTTTTGTGTAACAGTACACTCCAAAATGACCTCATAAATGGCTACTAATATAAAGGTAAAGTCTTCCCTTTTTCTAAAAACTAGCATAGCATAAAAGATTTTTTGAGGTTTTTTTAAACTACTTTTGTAAAGTATTATAATTGCTAACATTACACATTTCAGCATTACCTGTGGGACCAACTGACTTTGAATTTAATTGAAGCAAGGATTCCTCACTTTGACAAGGTCACTTTTTAAACTGTAGCATTGCCAAGGATTTTTGATTTTTCCTTTCTGAACTAGATTTAACCTGTGAAATCATTGATAAAGAATTATATCTTTGCCATCAAATATTAGTAAAGATTAAAAGTTAAAATGCTACCATTAATGGACATAAAATTTATGGATTATGATGGTCTGTACTAAATCTGGAAGGCTTTACCTCATTAGTGAAAAAGTGTAACTGTGGCCAATGAACATCAGTTTTCAGAAGCTACTTACCATGTAGTGTTTAATTCTGCAAATTTAGACCTGTAGGGTCAAATTGACTCCTGATTTGACTGTAATCAGAATAGTTCAATGCATGCTGTAGGTTTACCTTCATAAAAGAAGCAGGGAAAACTAATCACATTAAAAGCTCTGATCAAACAATTTGAATCTCAAAATAAAGATATGACATAGCATGTTTTTCCTTCATTTAATCACACTAAATAGGATAAAATAAATAATCACAAATATAAGAGCTAATAACTAGGTACTGAAACCAAAAGGTCTCAAGAAGGAAATGAGAAGCACATTTTTAACAATAAAGCATTTAGCTGTTCAAACATATTATCAAGGATGAGATGAATTTTCATCACCTCAGACCAATATTACCTAGCTCCATCTCACAAAATCACAGCATCTGTGGGCATTATCTTACAGTCTCAGAAATTAGGAAAATAAAACATTTTATATTAATATGAATGACTCCTCCTAAAAGCTTGTTTTGGAATGGAATCTGGAACAACTCCTCCATCTGATACATAAATGGAAGCTCAAAGATGTTTTGAATTTTTTGCATTCATTTTTTTTCACAGCTCTCACTTTTTATATTACTTCTTTTGTTAGTTTTGGCATTAGAAAGGAAAAGGGTAAAGAATAAGGGAAAATAACTGGGGAAAAAAATAAAATTGAAAAAAATTCAAAGTCTCTCTGCAGGGAGAGACTTTGAATACAATTACTTTTCTGAAAATGTGGCATAAAATGCCACATTTTTCAAAATTATATTTTTAGCAGGATTTAAAAATAGATTGATAATTCAGAATTCCAGTGAATGACAAATACAGAAACAAAATTGCTAGCTCTTTTACTAGATGAAACATCATGGAGGGATTTTAGCCCCTTGGGAAGGTATTTTGTTAACGTCAAAGAAAAAATAGAATATTTTCCTTACTGATGAGTTTATTTCACTTCATAAATGGAAACTGTAATGCAGTTTCTGAAAACACACAACTAACACCTATTTTGCCAATTCTTACATGCAAAAATAGAAGAACAACATGGCAAACAATACCATCAACAACAAAAAAACTCAGTGTTTAAACGTATCTCAGTGGCATTTTTCATTCTTTCCAAGAGCACAAGTCACATATATTTCAGTATAGCTCCTCTTCCACGTATTTAAATCAGAGGAAGCATGACTAATTTTTTAACTTAAGGGAAAGAATTTTCCTTTAAAAAGTTGCAAATAGCAGACATCAGGTATTCAAAACTTCCATGGGCAAAATTTTTAACACTGGACCTTTTATTATATTTAGCACATCTCTCTATGTTTCTGATTCATGCACACATTTGTAAACAGGTCAGGATCCTCTTAAGGCAAACAAATCAGAGGACATACCTAGTTATGGACACATATTACAAACTGTTAAATAAATTCCAGCAGGCGACTCATGTATTCATGAATCTGTGAGTCATCTTTTCATGGATAAAACAACTGTATCTGGTATTTTCTGTGCATTAATATATTTTTTTGGGCTAGCATACATTAGTGTGTATACAAATGTATGTTTTATCCCCAACAAAATTTTGGTGTCTATTGGCACTGCTCTTGAGTAAAATTTGGTTCTCAATGTTTGCCTTATCTCTATGGGATGACTGTAATGACCAGAGCATATACTGTGAAATATTGTCTACAGACTTTTTTTTTAGAATAAGTAAATGTGTTTTTTTATGTTTTACACAACTGCCCAAAGGCATTTAAATATTTTTGAAGAGAAAAACAACATAACAAACCTAAATATTCCCACAATGAGCTACACAAAAAACGGAGTCCCAAACTTTCCAAAGTATCTTAATGAGGGTTAAAGGTCACTGCTAAATAAAACTGAGAAACAGAAAGAACCAGGATCCTGTTTCCATTTTAATGTGCCTCATGTTTATGTTTTGCTGTCGGCAGGGGAAAGGCTGAAACAATTCCACTTATAAGGAGGTTACAAACAGGCTGAGTATTGCAGCTGGCTGGAAGAAAGAGTTTGTGCTCCACAGGGCTAAGGTGAATACGAGTTCACACAGAACAGACACATGTTAAGCACAGGACTTATAGCTGACATTCTTGTGCAAATCCTTTCCTAAAAATTATAATCTAGGCTGCGTCCTGAATTCCAATTCCTTTAAATTATGTTCCACAGACCCAAACTAATAACACTGACTTTTAATTTTAATTTCTTCACCACTATTAAAACTCAAATTTTATGGAAAAATTTCAATGCTAAAGATGTGTTGTGCCTGCAATTAGCATAACATTAAACAGAGGACGATCTTAAATTCAAAGATCCCTGGAATAGGAAACAATTGCTAAGGTTACTCATCAAAGCAATATGGTGAACCCTAACCTTTGTTTAATCACTGCTGAATTCTGAGTCTTAAAAAAAGCCTGCTACTTTTCTGAACTTTATTTTAGTGGCTTGAAACCAATGTTATGATTCTAAGGAATTCTTTTCTTCTTAAAAATTTATATACGGCTCTGCTAAGCACATTCTGTTCCTACTCTCTATTCACACAAATACATGGGTAACTGAAAGAATGTGTTGAATGCTAAATTGTGAAAGTCTGTCTTTAATCAACGTGTTCACCTTACAAGCTATAAAAACCACCAAAATTTCTTATGTACAATATAGGATGCTTTGGGATACTAGTTCTCAGTAAACAATAGTTCTTGGATGAGATATGGATAAATGAGTTTGAACTCAGCTTCTACAGTGATGGCCACCCTCAATGATGATACTCCAGATATTTTGGTGAAATGTAACTATAATTATGTTATTTGACAGGACAGTTACATCCCCTTAAGATGAGAACAGCATAGACTTTCATAAACTGACTGATATACATCAACAATAGAAGAAATTTCAATGATCACTTTTCCATGTCCAGAAGGTCTAAAATGGATTTCTAAGTGGAAGAGGTAAAATATAACACCACCTGACTGTAATTCTTACAGTTGTGACTATGGAAATCCCATACCCCAAAATGTTCCATAACTACTTCTTCATTAGTTCTAGTTAATGAAAAAAAAATTACTCCTTGTGAAGGATAGTATAAAACTCTGTTTATGCAAGCACGTTATCGTCTTCAAAGCCTACCAAATAAAATACCTTTGAATTTAGGAAATACTATTTTACTGGAGAGAGTTTGCCCTACCAGCTATGAAAACTTAAACTGCATAGCAGTGTTTTTGTCACCAAACACGAATGCTTTCATTCATATGAGAAAGATACTAATCAAGGGATAGCCATGCCATGTAGTTTATTTCTTATTACATTACTGAATCATATTAAGTAGTTTGTAGGAACTTTGTAACACTAATTTACAATCAAGACTTCCCTTTAATTTTTTTTCTCCTGGGAGACAGTAAGTGAAACTAAAGTGAGTTGCACTGCACTTGGTGTTCTGAAATCATCCTGAGAGAGGGATAGACACAACTTTTTTGTCTGACATAAAAATACATTACTTTATATATCACGGAGAAAAATTTCAGTGGATCAGTGGATAAATAAGCCGCCAAGAGTTTGATTCATACAGACAATGTGTCCCAACAAGATAACAAAGTCAGGCACCACCTATTTTTATTGAAAGGTACTCCTGTTTTGGTACCTTGTTTCTGTCTCACCTACCCTGAATTTAAGTTGCTGTGTTCTAGTCACTATTTTACCAATATTTTCCAGGATAGACAAGTATCTACTCATAAACAGAATGGTCTTGAATTAGTCTCCTAGGTAAAGTAACCTTTCATTCTAGCAGATTGTCAGAGCCCAGAGCACACCAACCCTTCTAAGAGTTTAACTCCACACACCCAAGGCCAGCTCTCTGAAAGGAGAGATCTGTCAGAGAAGCCCCAGCTGGCCTTGGAGTTCTTTGAGAAAAAGCTGGAAGAAGCTGCAGAAGGAGTTCCTATGTCCTTTGGTTGGGATATGGCTTTAAGCAGAGGTTGTCATGCTTGGCTCATGACCGGGCTGCCTTGCAGCTATTGATGAGGAGCCTGTGGATCTGGATTCTGACCCTGACCCATGGACTGACTTCCTGGCCTGACCTCGGACATGCCTCATTACAGTGGACTTGTCTGGAGATCTGGACTCCTGCCTGAGCCTGCTTACTGTCACTGGGCCTGCACTGTTTGCCTCATTCTGGTGCTGTGCGACAGGACCCTTGTCAGTCAGGCCACTGCCTTTGCTGGTCTTGTTATCATGCTGGTCTGCTGGTCACCCTCCTTTAGGAAGCAGCACCTGTCCTTGGTGCTCCCTAACACGGATGTCCTTGATCAGAAATATAGACCTATACTTAAATCAAATAATAATGTCTTAAAAAAAAGAAAGGAAAAAGGCTAATTCAGGCCATGAATAGACTGTTTTCCTATGATATTTTTAAGGTGAAAATCAGTTCTGATCTCTCCTTCTCAGTCATCTTTTTGAGATGCAATAAGAAGTATCAGCATTTGCAGTGTTTAAATTTGATCAAAACTTAACATCTCCACTGAATATAATATGTGAACAAAAAGGCAGGTCAAAATGTCTCATCAGTAAAATTGTATAATTTTTTTTAAATGAATCACAGAATCACAGAATCACTAAGGTTGGAAAGGACCTTCAAGATCATCAAGTCCAACCATTAATCCAGCGCCACCATGTTCCCTAAACCATGCCTTGAAGTGCCACATCCACACGTTTTTTGAACACTTCCAGAGATGGCGACTCCATCACCTCCCTGGGCAGCCTGTTCCAATGCCTGACCACCCTCTCAGTGAAGAAATTTTTCCTAATATCCAATCTAAACCTCTCCTGGCGCAACTTGAGGCCATTTCCTCTCATCTTATCGCTGTTTATTTGGGAGAAGAGACCAGTGCCCTTGTCGCCACAACCTCGTTTCAGGTAGTTGTAGAGAGCGATGAGGTCTCCCCTCAGCCTCCTCTTCTCCAGACAAAACAACCCCAGTTCCCTCAGCTGCTCCTCATAAGACTTGCTCTCCAGACCCCTCACCAGCTTCGTTGCCCTTCTCTGGACATGCTCCAGCTCCACCTCAGCATCCTTCTTGTAGTGAGGGGCCCAAAACTGAACACAGTATTCAAGGTGCGGCCTCACCAGTGCCGAGTACAGGGGCACAATCACTTCCCTACTCCTGCTGGCCACACTAGTTCTGATACAGGCCAGGATGCTGTTGGCCTTCTTGACCATCTGGGCACACTGCTGGCTCATGTTCAGCCGGCTGTCAACCAGCACCCCCAGGTCCTTTTCTGCTGGGCAGCTCTCCAGCCACTCCTCCCCAAGCCTGTAGCGTTGCATGGGGTTGTTGTGGCCGAAGTGCAGGACCCTCATACAATTGACCTCTGCCCATCGATCCAGCCTGTCCAGATCCCTCTGCAGAGCCCTCCTAGCCTCCAGCAGATCAAAACTGGGAACACTCGATCCCCTCATCCAGGTCATCAATAAAGATATTGAATAAGACCGGCCCAGAACTGAGCCCTGGGGAACACCGCTTCTGACCAGCCGCCAGCCGGATTTAGCACCATTCACCACAACTCTCTGGGCTCAGCCATCCAGCCAGTTCCTCACCCAGCGAAGAGTAAACCTGTCTAAGCCACGAGCCACCAGTTTCTCCAGGGGAATGCTGTGGGAGACGCTGTCAAAGGCTTTACTAAAGTCCAGGTAGACAACATCCACAGCCTTTCCCTCATCCGCTAGGCGGGTCACCTGGTCATAGAAGGAGATCAGGTTGGTCAAGCAGGACTTGCCTTTCATGAATCCATGCTGGCTGGGCCTAATCGCTTGGTTGTCCTGCACATGCCCTGTGAGCACTCTCAAGACGAACCACTCCATGATCTTCCCCTGTACGGAGGTCAGGCTGACAGGCCTGTAGTTCCCAGGATCCTCCTTCCCGCCTTTCTTGTAGATGAATGTCACATTGGCAAGCCTCCAGTCATCTGGGACCTGCCCTGTTAACCAGGACTGCTGATAAATGATGGAGAGTGTCTTGGCAAGCTCCTCTGCCAGCTCTCTTAGTACTCTCGGGTGGATCCCATCAGGTCCCATAGACTTGTGGGTGTCCAGGTGATTTAACAGGTCCTTAACTGCTTCCTCCTGGATTATGGGCGGGTTACTGTGCTCTCCATCCCCATCTTCCAGCTCAGGGGGCTGAATACCCTGTGGATACCTGGAGTGGCTATTAAAGACTGAGGCAAAGAAGGCATTAAGTACCTCAACCTCGTCCTCGTCCTTGGAGACAATGTTCCCCACCATATCTAGTAAGGGATGGAGATTCTCCTTGCCTCTCTTTTTGTTGTTAATATATTTGTAGAAGCGTTTTTTATTATCCTTTACAACTGTGGCCAGACTGAGCTCTAGCTGGGCTTTTGCCTTTCTAATTTTGTCCCTGCTTGACGTAACGAGATCCTTGTACTCTTCGTGAATTGCCTGCCCCTTCTTCCAGAGATGATAAACTCTCCTCTTTTCCCTGAGTCCCAGCAATATCTCCCTGTTCAGCCAGGCCGGTCGCCTTCCCCACCAGCTCTGCTTACGGCACATGGGGACTGCCTGCTCCTGCACCTTTAAGATGTCCTTCTTGAAGACTGTCCAGCCTTCATGGACCCCTTTGTCCTTCAGGACTGTCTCCCAAGGGAGATGCAATGGTAAAGCTAGAGCTCATGGAACTCTTTTGCTGCAGTGTCCATCAGAGAAAGAGTAAATATTTCCAGGCACCCTTAGGAACTTTTAAAGCCAGAATGAGTAACTCCGTGATACTCTATACCAAAGGAGGGTGAAGCTCTGTTTAGGACATGAAACATTTTTATAATCTTCTAGCCAGGCTGCCTCAGCTCTTTTCAGGCATTTGCACATAATAAATAGAGATGCCTCACTGCAGGTCTTTAAGAAACTTCAGGCAACTCAGATTTAACAGATCGTTCCATTACCCTGAACTAATGGAAGAAATTAGAGATAAATAATTACGTTTCAAAATGTGGATTTGGCACTGGAAATTTATAAACTCAGATGCAAAATTATGTAGACAGGATATACAAATGAGAAGTTTGAGTCACATTTACACCGTCGAGTTATATGTGGCCATGCATCTGTATTAGCTTTTGAGAGGACACACCGAAGATTAGCTTTGCAGTTTGTTCAAACACCAAGTCCAAGCTCAGTGAGTTGTACAGTGCTGGTTTCTCTATGCTGTGCTTAGTATACCATCAGTTACCATCCAGACGGGCTGCCTGGAGTATGCCAGTGACACCTCTTGTGGAAGACGAAGAGTAATGTAGACATATTCAGTGACACAGTTATTTAGTTGGTGTAAAATTGTCATAGCCATTGTTTTCAACAAATCTTTGACAATAAACTCAATCCAGGAACTTCGCAGTGTTGTATTTGGTATCCTGGTTTGTGGTGCTCAGATGTTCATCACAAAATCCTGTGAACATCCTGGAGATAATTTCTCTTTTCTTCATCAAACATGCCATTCTTTGTTTAATGGTTTTCACAGTTCTCAATGAAAAAGAGAAAAAATTGAATAAGGTTCTAAACTCCTGAAGAAATAACTAACAATGGAAAGGACCATAGTCACCACAGCAGAAAATGTACTTCTGCTAGCACTCCTAAAAGTCCCTTTACCATGTACTCCTACTTACTTTGTAATGATTGCATGTTTTCCCTTCGGGCCCACTAAAGTATTTAATTGCAATTACACTCATTTACATAGCAGATGAGGCTAATTGCTGGTATTAGTTACCAAATGTATGCTTGTATTGTGAGGGTAAAAAAATGCCCTACAGAAAAGAAAACGACTATGCCTCTAATTAAGGAGCTATGAGTCAAAGTGAGCTTGTTCAGAGATGTAAATATAGAATCAAGGGCTTTCAGAGTTCTGCAGTGCATTTTATTATACCACTAGTTCCCATATTTCAGAGATAACACTGGCAGACCTCATAGTACATGCAATGAACCATTCTCATTTTCTCAGAAGCAGGAATGATGGGCACCACATAAAAGCTCAGAAAGAGAGATCTAGATTTCTAAAATTTTTAATTAGAAATAAATGTGAATATTGTATTAGGAAGGCTCTTTGTGTATAATACATACACTGAAATTATTATTTTAAGCATCCCATCACCTATTCTTTTGGGCTAATTCCCAGGAAAAGTATTTTTTTACTTTATTCAGAGCTCAAACTGTTTTAAGTCAATGGACCTTATTTTGCATGCAACTATACACAAGGAAGTTTAAGATAATATGTTACTAAAGTAAATGTGAGAAGCATCAGGTCAAGTAGAAACCCAGATGAATAAAAACACCAGGATTTGGCCCTGGATAATATTCCTCATATAAAAATCCTTATCAGATTTGCATCTATATATCTATCTATATACAGAGAGAGAAGACTAGTCCCGGATGGTGAAATAAAGATTTGTTAATTTTAGTTAGCTTCAGGAGGTCACAGTGAGAACAGAAGTGTGCCCATCAGTATCCCTTGGACAGGGTTGAAAAGCTCCCCATAAACATTTAAAAATTAACACTTTATCAAACTGTGCTTTAAATTTTTCCTTTTCCTGGAAGTCTACCAAATCTTGACAGCAGTTAAGCTGTGGGTGTGCAGAAGCGCTACATGCCATATTTACTATTATCATCTTTTAGGTAGTTTCCCATTAGTCTACTACGTTTTGCCTATGTTCAAAATTCAAATTCCTTGGCTTGGGGGTGGGTAGCAGGAAGCATCGTTTTCTTTCTGTTACGCATTACCTAAAAAGCTAGCAATTTGACTGGGCTCATGAAAAAGGTTCCCACATGTTCTGGTAATACAGATGAATGTAAAAATAAATTAACAAGGTGTGTTAAATCAATATAGTTTCTTTCTAGCTTTCTTTGGATTTATGTATCAGTTTTCCCATCACTAAATCTAGTAGCCATCACTGGTTGGAGACCAGTTTACCATGTGAATGAGGTTTCTGAACTTCAAGATACTTCACAGAGCCACAAGCATATAATTTTATAACACCCCTGATCTACACCTCAGCTACAGAAAGCACAAGACACCACAGTATTTATAAAAGCAACATTTCTTTAGATTTCTGCTAATATTAATATCAATTTAAACTAGTCTCTGAATTTGCCACTTTGTCTCCCTGTTTGATTACAAGTTGTTTCTGCCCCTCACCAAAAAAATAACTGCCATCCCAATGCAAAAATTAATTCCAACCTTAAACCAGTAAGTTTGGTTTTCTGTTGCCTTTCATATCGTATAATGTAAATCCTGTGTAATATGTTACCATTCTGATATAAAAAGCCTTTAAGTCACAAAGGGATGATATAAATGAGAATCTATCCCTCTTGCTTTATTAGTTTTGTTATTCCTAGATGCTACTTTATGCTAGTATTAGATTCATCAGTGTTTGGTTACCCACACAGGTCATTTCATAAAATGAGACTGGCTGTGACCCACATTATCAGCCGCTCCCTATTTTCTTTTTGAAAAGAAGATGAAAAAAAGTTTTAAACCACCCAAAATACATTCCATGGATGCCAAGGCCTCTCCCTTCTGAGTGCCTATTCTTGTTAAATATATACCTTTGTAGGACTAATCCCAAATGGTTTGATGACAGGGGTCATGCAAGTGTCATTTTTCAAACTTGTGTGAAAATCCATTTCAAGCCATCTTCCCCTCTTATATTTCACCTCATTTCTGGAGCACTCATGCAGCATAATTACTTAGCTAGAGCACAAAATGTAAACAGGACATCCTCTCAGATAGGAGATCCCAACATGTTGAAAAGTATATGCCTTAGTTCTTACTCAGTTCTGGAAAGTATCCCAAGACTTCCACAAAAAGATACTGTTTCTGTTAATGTGGAACATAAACTTAGCCCTTAACATAAAACAAAACCAAACAACATCTGTCCTTACAGTTTGATTGTTTGTTCCATCCTAGTATAATTATTCTTGCATGACAGCAGCCCCTGCAGGCTATAGCCCTGCTACTTTGCCCTGAAAGCACACCCAGCATTAAGAGATGAAATGACTGCATGAGACCTGCTAGTGAACAGTCATTTAGAAATGCTTAGTGCTACAGCACAGTCACCTTTTTATATCTCTCTGGGATTTTTTTTAATACCATTTTGTCAATCCAAGTTGACTGAGAAAGATTTGTGTTTCCCAAAACCACAGGTCTCTGAACAAATCCCTGGAGCTTCCAAGGGGAAAAGCAGTCAAGGTGGGAGAGAAATCAATTTTTAACTCCTCTGTTCTTTTACAGGAATAAGAAGGATTTCTTCTTATGTTTGGTCAATATTTTAAGGTCTATTTGCAGTTTTTCTACCTAGTGTCAATAAAATCTTAAATGGGCATAAGTAAAAGGGAGGACATGCTCTAGTCACTACCCCTGCAGATAGTGTGGGGACAGTAGAAAGCCAAAATTGTCTTGTCCTGACAGAAGCCACATATTTTCTGCCACTGTGACCAAAAAGAGGTCAAAGCAACTGAGCTCCCAAAACTGAAAAATTACTCAAGAAAGAAGGGTACACACTAAAGGAGTGTTACATCTCCAATTCTAGTAACTTTTTCAATATTTTCCATAGACCTGGCACTAAAGCAATATGTACTTTAATCCCATTCCTGAACTGGTATAACACTAGCTGAACATCCAACTTCCTCTCATCTCTGGATCTGCAGAACTCCTCCAAGGCAGTAGGACTTTGTCATAGCCACAAGGCTGTCTCTTTCTCTTGAGAGGTATGTGGTCTGCTTGGAAGATTGTCAGATCTAGCTGAGTGTGAAAACACCCTTTTTAAAACTTGGTGCTACACAGATCACCATAATCTAATCTAATCAGAAACATCTAAGAAGAACAGATATAGATCGTGTCTTGTCTGCACCCTCTCAGTGGCATAACTCAAATCCTAACTCTGATCACATAAGCCTTGGGTAAAGTTCACATCTAAACATCTGACTGTGGATTATCATTGCTACCTGCTTTTCTGATCGTGTAATTTCAAATATTTTCTGTTATAAACATCATCATGATAGTAGTTGTATTCCTTTACTACCTCTTTCCATACTGTTCACACAGCATGAAAAGAGTGACACCCTTTGGTTTCGTGCTAAAGATAAAAGTTCATGGCTCATTACATCAGTCTCATTTTCCATTGATAAGTTTGTCTTTTTTGAGCATTATGTGGCTGTTGAAGTGGCTCCCCGAATCAAGGTACTCCTCCCATTTTGTACAGTATTTTTATTCTGAACTCTCCACACTTTGGTGATCACAGCAGCTGTGATTTATTATTTATTTTTATACATCAGTTGCACAAACATTTAAGGTATAAAATTTAATGAAGTACAGTATTTTCAAAAAGAAAAAAGAATAGTTGTTTTGGGGTCAGTAACCTGATCCTAAAGTTTGCTTAAGTTTAAGCAAGAAAAACTGAAACCAGAGCCAGATTCCCATGCAGTCTGTGTGCCTGAGAAATTGCTTTAGAGTAGGATGGAGCTTTTGTTAAGGGACCGAATTCTCCGCTTTCCTTATAAAAGTACACAATAGAAGACTTGCCTCTAAATACTCATGGCTCTTAGGCAGATTTCTTACAGTCACACCGTTCATTTAGTAGGAGAGGCACTGTGAAGAGAACAGAAGCCACAGCTCATAGTGAACACAGACAATAGACCCAGAAATCTTTGCCAAAACTGTAGGTTCATCCAGCAGTGGCCAAAAAGTTAGCAATAAATGTTATTAGTTCAATTTCATGCCGTCTAAAAGCAGTGTTGATTTTATCTATATTTTTACCCTTATAACGGAAAGAACATTGTTACGAGAAAGTGTTCCTCAGCTTTGTCTCTCGTCTATTTGTCTATGCTCAAAAGCAGAACTTAGGATATATAGGGCAGATGACCCACAAGCTGTAAATTGTAGCTCATTCACTTCTATATGAGCTCTGGCCTTATCCATTTAACATTGCTATAGTTGCTCTGTGATGTGGAATGAACAGAAAAACAAAGAGCTAGAAGAAGGTAAAAGATTTGGCACTGTCACCTTGAAATTGGTTGGTAGCCTAAGTGTCATTGTGCTTTTTAATGAGGATTTCTTTTTCAATCTTTAAAACTTGTTTCATCCCAGTTGTACTATTGTAAGAATTAGTTGGGTTGAAACATTCTTCTGTGTATGTTATTGGTAAGGTTACAACACTCCAAATAAGCTGCTGTTTTATAAATGCTATTTGTGAAAGAATGAATAAAAGAAAAGAGCAAATTTATTGATTGCTTTTTAATCAAAGATCTTAATTATTTTAAATCTCATGTTTTTAAGTTCTTTACATATCTGTCAAGTCTTCATCAAGGGAATTATCTCTGCCACATCTCTACTATGTTTTTGCTATCATTTTCATTCATTGGTTCATCAAGAATTGGACGCACAGTAAACAGTACTAGTAACATCTGAACATCTTCTAATTAGTAGGGGAACCAGACTCTTTTTGGGTCTATGCCAAACATCTGAGAGCTGGAAGTGAAAGGAGCTTTCCTTGAGAAGGCCTTCAGTGGCAGAAATCCTTTACGGCCAATAACTCTGAGAGACCAGAAAGTGCTAGCACAGTTCCCTGAAGAGCATAGCACTGTGTATAAAGGGATGTAGACAGGGCAGCCAGGGGACACACTGATTCAGAGGTCCCTCTTGCAACTTCCACTCGTAGAACTTCTATGGAAGTCCCAGTGGCTTTTCTGTTGTACATTCCCTCAGGAGGACAGCTGCGGAAGTGTCCCCTCCCCTCTGTAAAATTAATCACCCCTGGATAGAGTGGGTGTAGCTGTTTGTACATCTCTTATCACACTAAGGATGTGCTAATATCTTGACCTGCAAACCACAGGACCACCCAAGCCTCTAGCAGCTAAAATGAAATGATTCAGTTATGATTTATGTTGGGAGGTTTCCTCTGCAATATATTCACCCTTGAAGGGGATGAAGAAAACACATAAATTTGCCTATTGAATCTAGAAATAGAAGAAGAGGATCAAATGCATCATAAAATGCTCTCAAAAATAAGTGTGGTAGCTCAAGACATAGTCTCCTAGATGTCATACTTAGACAAAGACTGAGAAGAACACAGAATAATACGTCACTTGACCTGAAAGGAAGATTAAAGACTTAAAAATGGGAAGTAGAGAAAAGGCCACACATAGAGCCTGGGAAGAAAAATCAGTCCTGGCAAGAAGAGTTTGTACGTCTAGACCGCTTCCCCCTAGTGCAATCTTCCAAACAAGCAAATTTTGTGGAGTCTAAATCCTCTTGTCAGCCAAAAGTTTTCTATTTGGAGATCAGCACCCAATTGGGACAAAAACTTTATGCTTTGGCTGAAGGTATTGACATAACCTTGTGAAGACAAAATTGTTGGAAACCCTACTGTGAAAAATATCTTACAAAGAAAGCTAAAATTATTTCCATTTTGGTTTCCTGTTGAACGTCTAGGTGGGGGTTGCTGTTCACAAATAAGAGTCTTTCAAAAAGCCAGAACAGAATCACAAACTGTTTTACAAGTTCTGACAAGTTCTTATCATATATAATATTTCTATTGAATCCAAGGATATAATAAATAAATGGTAACTGCTTGTCAGAAGCAATCCAAACCTATAATTTAGTATATTACAGTAAAATATATGCTCAGAAAGTAAAAAAGTATTTACATCACAACTTACAACAGGTATTTTTCTAAGATCTGGCAGATCACACTGTCAGCTAAAAGGAATATGATAAACTGGAGTAACCAATGTCTTCTGATAATTCACAATAATACTAATTACACTGTTTCTTAGTACTGTTTTTTTACATCAATAGCTGAAAGATATATTTGGTGTGCATCATGTTATACTTGAAGGAAACCAGAAGGTATCTTTCCCTTTAACAAAACAAAATTAGAAGTCAGAAGTCCAAAAAGTCACTCCATATTCCCACTGCTACAGAATATGTGAGAACTGTTAACATGAATTACATGATTCTGAAAGGAAATCAAGATTCATAAGGATTTGATATGTACCAAGCAGCATGACTTATGATTTTCCCGCTTGTCACAAGACCAATGTTAAAAATACACCGGTACAGTGTATCATGGGAGCAAGGTTTACAGAACTTTTGAGTACTCAGAGAGATAGTTAAAGTCAATATGAGCTGCGGGGGTTCAGCTCCCTGAAAATCAGTCACTGGTAATGTAAACTTCTATCAGTCATGGTTCAATAACAGTTTATCAGGCATACAACACAAACTCTCTTTCAGAAGATCACAAGTTTAAAAAAACCCAAAACAGCCTTTCAATACTTAAAGGGGGCTTATAAGAAAGGTTTTTAGCAGGGTCTGTTGTGATAGGACAAGGGATAATGATTTTAAACTAAAAGAGGGTAGATTTAGATAGATATAAGGAAGAAATTTTTCACAGTGAATGAAACATGAGGGTGGTGAAACACTGGCACAGGTTGCCCAGAGAGGTGGCAGATGCCCCATCCCTGGAAACATTCAAGGTCAGGTTGGACAGGGCTCTGAGCAACCTGATCTAGTTGAAGATGTCCCTGCTCATTGCAGGGCAGTTGTACTAGATGACCTTTAAAGATGCCTTCCAACCCAAACTATTTTATGATTCTATGTAGGACCCCCTTTTTTTCTCCTTTAGATGTAAACTTTTTAATGGAAATGCTGGATATTTCCAACAAAAGCAGAGAGCAGGTTCCAAAGTAGAAGCCAGCTCTTAGACAAAGCTGTACTGAAAACATATTATCTTGATTAGTCAAAAGGAAATCTCTTATGTCAGTAGCTCCCAAGAGATGTCCAGGATCAACAGGTCAGAGCACCCTCATACCCCCTTTAAGAATACACAGCTACAACAGCTTTTCCTCTTGGATGCACCCATTTACCCGTCTCTCTGAGTATTTGATAGTTTTGTAAACCCTGCTCCCACAATACATTGGGCTGCTCCCAATTCATGTTCAGTATGGCATCAAGGTTTGTACTCACTATGTGAGTGTTTGATATGGCAAAATAGTCAGCCATTTTACTGTCTAATGTTTATCTTTGGCCTCCACTGGAGAATTATTCACCTTCCCTCAATCCACTTAAGAGCTGCCTGTGTACAGCAGAAGAAAAAGGCCCAAAGCATACAACAAAGAGCTTTGACAGATAGGCTCTGGCAGATCTTTCTGCATTGGTGTAAGATTTTACCCACAGCTGACTGCTTTATTCTTTGCTATAGCTTACAGCCCCTATAGAAGAGTCACCAAAAAGCCACATTTCCACAGCTCAGCCTGTGTTCATCTTAAGTCTTTTCTCTGGTGGTCATGCTAAGGCAGGGACATATATCTTCTTTTCTTAACATCTTCAGTCCCTAACCTTCTGCAGAAATAGAAGACAGACAGCCAGGGGCGATGATAAATTATTACAGCAAGAATGGCCAGGCTTGTCTGACAAAGCCCCAAGATTAAGTTCAGCTTCTGTATAATATCAGATACATTTGCTATCTGGGGATTACAGGTATATCCTACAATGGCAAGGGGACAGACAGCTGTGATCTAACAGTTGTTTTGCATGTCTTTTGCCACATTCATTGACTCAATACAGTCAATATGGTTGTTGAGAGGGAAAGAGAGGGACAGGAATGGAGAGAGAGAGAAAGAGAGATACAGGCAGGAAGGTAGAGAGGAAGGAAAAGAGAAAGACAGGACAGGGAGAAAAAGAGAGACATACATATTGCATGAGTATATATAGTAATGCAATAGTTTCAATAACTTCCCTGCCCAGGATATCAGGAATGTCATTATTGGTTTCCCAACCTGACAGTATTTTACTTGAAAAAGGTGAAAGGCATTTTTTCAAAGTAGTCACAGGATTCTTAGGGCACATTGTCTTATATGTATACCCATGCATCTATGTAAACTGTAGTTTTAAAAACCATTCTGTTCCCCAGCCCATTGGCGGACGGAAGGAAGGAAAGAGATCAGTGGAGAGGAATGTTTAAATAGCTTCTTGTTTTTCACTCACAGGACAGATGGCGTGCAAACTAATGAAAAATAAAACCCCAACTGACACTGTATAGCAGCTGTGTAGAGTGTCAACTATAGGAAGAAATGTGGTCTACTGGATAGACTGTTTTACTAGAAATGAGGGAACTCGGGTTCTAAGTCTGGTTTCCTAGTCCCAAAATGCCTATCCTTTTACAATAGAAGTCTCTGTACCTCAGTTTCTTCATCTATAGAATAGGAACAATTAGATGTTTTACTTTATGAAGAGAATGACAGAGAAAAATTATGAGAACATTTTTGTGGGAAAGCCCATTGAAAACACAAAACATTTTACTTAATGAATGGTCACCATGCTTATATGAAGAAAACTGGGCTCTTTCACTGCTCTAGAAATTTTTTTTTCAGTGATCAGAATTAGTATGTTGTGATACTGTTAATAAGGCTAAGATTTTACTCACAAGTCAGAGAAAATGAGATTCGTGAAGTTCGAGGTACAGCCCTGGAACAAGAAGAGTCCATGAGTTGTTGCTCATTTCCTGGGGAGTGCTTTACATTTTTTACCAGAAGGCCAAGCTTTTCTTCTTTACATATTTTTGGTCTGCAAAAATTCCTTCTGTAATGTGGTTGACTTTCTTATTTTTCAAGTTGCTGTGCTGGTACTGTTCTCTTCAGCCTATGTCATTATGTGCCAATCTTTTCTGCTTTTAAGATGGTTTTGTATTTTTTCTTTCTTCTTCTTCTTTTTTTTTCCCCTCCTTACTCAGTCATTGTCTTGAAGCCCTGGGAAAAGTTCCTATAATCACTATGATCACAACTTAGTCTGGGAAGACACAGTTGCCTTTCTACCTAAGATAAGTCAGAACAAAACAAAATTGCTTTGATTTATGTCAGTTTGCAAAGGATCAGGGCTAGCTGCAGGGGTTACCTTGATTTTGATCTGGTGCAATTTTTTCATAACAGAGCAGGAAGAATCTCTCCCATAGACACTACGTTTTTTCCTATCAGGCCATTATGAAAACGCCACATTAAATTTTCAGAGTAGCAGTGAAGATAACATTGTGCCTCTCTCCGATGCTTCGGAGGCTATCAGCTTCGAAAGGAAGCATATGCAAGTTTAAAGTTGCAATGATTGTGTTCGACTACTGCCTCTTTGATATACCAGATCTTCTGTTTATCCACTGGATTTGTGAGGGTGGGGAGGAAGCATGGCTGTGATATGATTCAAGATGGTAAATATAAAAGAGTAAGAGATTTCCCCCTGCATTCTCAAATTCTCCCTTTTCTCTAAAAGACTTCAGGACTTCTCTCTGTGGAGATTTACACCTGAATGAAACAACACCTGTGCTATGGCATTCTCAGAGATGGTACTGTGTATCTACTTTACTTAGTATAGATTTTTCTGTTTGTTAATCTGCAGAAACAGGTCATTTCCCCTCAATATAGCAGTTCAGTATGATGAGATTTAGGGAATTTCTATCCTGTGAAAGATTTGTACTGTAAATTAAATCCCTATTAACTAGTTTGCCTGGTATGGCACAAAGGGACATGATATCTTATTATGATCTTAATGATAAAACAGAACAACACAGATGTCTTCTTAATACTACCCCATGAAACAATTCCATCACATATTATGTTATCAATATTTAAGACTGCCTAAGGATATAAATGATATTGGCCATATATGTAACTGCAAACTACATGTGACGTCAGATTAGTTAATATTAAATAACTGAAGAAAACTTGTTTATTGTTGTGGTGATGGTGGAAGTGATGAAGTGGCGCAAATGAAGTGTTTATCATACTGTACATATTAAAAGTTATGATTGCGCAGGAACATTTCTCAGTTAAATGGTATGTGTCAGAGAAAACACTGCACCAAACAGCAAAGAAAGGAATACATTTTGTTCAATCATCCTTTTCTCTTTTTTTTTTTTTTTCCTTCCTTTGAACTAGATCCCCAGTGTAGCCCAGAGGATACTTTATTTACATCCCTGCAGTTCAGGGCCTACAAACCAATTCATCATGCTCCTGCCTTGCCTCATCTGCTGTAAATGAATGACCCCTCCTGCAACTTTCTGAAGTCTGTTTGCCATTATGTAGATTAATGCAATAAATACGCATATGTGTGTACATGTGTGTGTGAAAAAACACATTTATGGAGTACACTGCGTTATGTACCACAGCCAGCTCATTCCAGAATCTGTAATTTAGCATTCAGTAAATACAAATGACTCTCCAATAGCACAAGGAATTGTGCCTGTGTTCTATTAAGTCTTATCAATTTTTTACTTAAATGTTATAAAATAGATATTAACTTACACTGTTTTTTGCATGCAATAATTCAAATCAGGTTTATAGTTTCATGTTACATACATATTCCCACCATTCATACATGATGAGGTTAGAAAGTCTGAAATAACGGAGCAGACCTGGACTGCGTTGGGTGTCCTCTTTGATGATTTGCATTGGAAGCCAATTCTGTACAATTCCAAGACTTTGTATTTTACAGCTGAATGTGTTTTGTCAATATGTGAAAAAATGACTAGAAGTTTTTGAAAAGGATAAACAAAAGGACTGTGAACCAAATTCTATAAAAAATCATTTTCACAATTAAATTAATATTGAGGGACAGATTAGTCACTTGACTTGCAGGTTTAATCATATGACCTTTCCTCTAAGCACAGGAAAATTTTGACTAGCACAAATAACCACTCTGTCCTTAGTGTAAGGAGTTGAGTTTGTAAGAATTTAACATGGGATTGAATATTTCCAGGATCAGGCTTATATTCTGAAGCAGTTTTATTTATTGGCTGGTGAGCAGCATGCTCATCGTTTCAACACAAACAAGTAAATGGGGTAGACTCCTGCCGGTCTTGAATGTCTTAACTGTTTTAGTTTAAAAAAACCCCAAGCAACAACTACAGAAAGAGTCCCAAAGTGGCTGTTTCTTAAAAATTTTGGCTTTTGAAATCTTTCACATTCCTGCTTCAAACACAGTCGTTAAGGTTTGATTCTATATATAATTTCTGATTCTGTAGGTATTTTCCATACCCAGTTTAAGTCATTCAATGAATAAAAAACTATCAGAAACTTTTAGAAATTTATAGAAAAGAACGGCACAGCATGCTAACTAAATTGAGTTAAAGAAATTAAATAAGATCACCTTAACAATTTCAGCTGCTTATGTCTGGTCCAGAAATTCAATTCTTTGCTATCAGTTTTGATAAGCAGCCTTCCTCACCGATGAGGCTATAAGATGATAATGTCATTCAATAACTCTCACACCCTTTCCTGCTATTTGTCCAGTGCAGGAAACTAAAGGTTTTCTTGTCGTGTGGACACAGAGGAAATATCCAGCAACCAAATACTGACCCTTGCATGCAAACAGGTCCATATCCTCTTTCCGCCTGACAACTTCCTTCCTGCCTGCTAGGAACAAATCTACTCTTCAATTTTCCGGAGTTCTTTATACAGGCTATTCAGAAAGCCCTTGGGTAGGGACAAACATTTTATTAATGTAAACTTCATCTAACAGCTGGATACTTAGGGCAGCCAAGCCCAAATTTACAGTAGATAATTGTTTGCTTCTTTTAACTATAGTGTTGCTGCAGCTGAGTCACTAAATGCTCTGTGCCAGGGACTAACATAAAGAGTTTACTGAGATGTCTGGCCTCAGCTTGACAAAGACATATTTGCATTTCTGACATTTTAAGGCTAAACTTAGGTAAGATGAATCTTACTGAGTCTTTCCATGGCATATCTCTGCATTAACAAGAAAGTGGAAGCCTTTTTCGGGCAATAAAGAATGGATGTTTTATCTCCTGACTTCTCTAAAGACAGTCACTAAGACATAAACTCTTTCCTGAATGATGTTGCTGATCAGATAACAAGCAACAAACCAGACAACGAACAGCTGACAGTTTATAGCAGAGAACCAGTTTCATAGAGCTGTATCTTTTTTTCTGGGATCACCTATGTTACTTATTCTTCACATGAAATCTTGATTTCAGAATGTAAAAGGAAAGCCCAGTCCGTGATCTGTCTTATTCCCACTGTTCAATTACCTGGAAAATGTCCTGTGGCACTACACAGACTTGTCATTCTCTGCTGTTGGAAGAACCTCAGAAGTCAGTAATTAAGTTCTCCAGAAATTTTATCTCAGTCAGGTGATCAGCCCTTTGTGTGACTGTGACCAGACTACTTGTCACTCGAAAGATAGTTCGCTTACACTTAACTTTGGAATTGTTCATTATACACGTTGTATTGATATATCCCCATCAGAAATCATGTTTTGTTGAATTTGTACATTTGTATGTGTGTATTCCTCTCATCAGAAGATCACAGAATCATAGAATGGTTTGGGTTGGAAGGGGCCTTTAAAGATGGGACCAACTTCTTAGGTATTCCCATTTAAACTTAAGAGTACTCAGCAGAGTCACAAACTTCCATGTATGGTCAGAATCGGGCCACTTCTCTATGAGAAAATAGACAGTGGAGTCCCTCATTGTGCTGCAGTGCTGTGACATACTGCAGGGCAGCTGTGAGCAACCTCTGCCCTGCAGAATTTCTGCAGTGGGCCCTGAAGTCTCTGAGAATGTGTCCTCATTTGGTAGGAATATAGGACCATCAGTCTGAAAGAAACCCAAATCATCACTGATAAACATCAGGGGAGTTGTGGGGGGAAAAGCAAAAGAGAGAGGGAAATGCCATGTACAAAACTGAAGGCCATTCATTCGTATTGAAAGTTATAGTTACTATATTATAAAAGTGAACAGTATACAACATAGATGATTAAAACAATATCAAGAAATATATTTTATGTGACAGTAAATACTTGTTAGAAACATTTTGATTAGTTGCATTTGACCAGCATTTACAATGATTTAAATTACATCATTTAGATTAATCATATTTCCTCTTCTACAAATATGGAGGATGGAATGGAATTATGAATGGAACCTTCGTATAAAGTATGTTCTCCATTTTAAAGCATAGCAGCAAACTTTTATAAGCGTATTCTTCTGGTACTCACTGCCAGTGTCTCCTGTAGTTTAATCTAAATTTATAAGACCCTATTCTGTATTGAATTATGACCAAATAATCAGATTAGAAATAAAGAAAATTTATATATTGACATTCATAAATCAGTTATCCATAAGATCACCAGTTGGTATTAGAAATGAAATTGCAAAAGTATTATACTTTAGTTACTTTTATCAATGATTATTACTAAGTCTCAGTAGTCTCAGAAGTTTCAAAATGAAACAGATGAGCAGTTTTTCATCCTAGAGTTACCCAGAGGAAGGATTATTTGCTTACCTGTTCACTTTGAAAAACATTTAATATTACAGGTACCTAATAACTGGATACTTCAAATGGTTTCTGTTCTAGCATCTACATACCTATTCCAAAGACCAGATGGGCTGTGTGTCAGCGACACGTAAAAGCTGATGTCCCCTAACATGGCAAGCATTTGAACGTTTTACTTCCCTGGACGCTGCCTGACTTTTCACAGAGGGCGAACGAGTGTCGGTCGGTCAGGTCTCACAGTGTGCCAGCAGGCCGCAGCCCGGCCTCTCCCCACGGCCCTGCCCCGCAGCCCAGCAGGGGCCCGCTGGAGCTTGGCCCTGCACCCGCTCCCGGCCTGCCTTCGGCCCCGTCTGCCAGGCGGGCTCCTCAGGCCCCCATAGTGGTCCCGTCTCTCCTTTTGCTCCTGACTGGAGCGCTGGGCTGGACCCTGGACCTGGTTTATCCCCTGGCAGTGCTGGGGTCTGTTGATGGGCCCCGTGGCATGCAGACCCCGCGGGACAGAGCCCATGGGTGAGGGCACAGCACGTGGGTCCATGTCCCTTACGGCTCCCTGACAATCGCTTTCAAACTAGAACGGTTCAGCTTGTAAATGGATGGAGGCAGAAGAGGAAAAACAATGTAATTTGGTGAACGAGACCATTCAGCAGAACTAGAGCAAGGCAAAATTGAAAGCCAGTACTTTTCACTGATATCTCTACATCTAGACTGGGTAAATCACTACCAGAAGAAACCATTGGATTAAAAAAGGAGAGGACTTTTGTACAGATAATAGGAATATATTGCTGTATAGTTGTTACTAAAAAAAAAAAAAAAAAAGGACAAAAAAGAGAGCAGCACTTAAAGCAATTCTTCAGGGTTTAAAACAGCTTCTGTATGAGAACTTAAGTCCTCCAGCTGCATGAAGTTCCTCTTTCATATGAAAGCTAAAACACTGCAAATAGCTTCTCAGACTGAACAGGTCCCAAGTCTGAGCTGCTTTAGCAATTACTGTGTCCAAAGTTTTTCAGTAGCTGCTTTCCTAACAAGAACATAATGAAGGCTAAATTGCTTTTTCAGTTATGGCTGAACAATTTGAAATAAGCTCCCAGGTTAAAACACTACCCTTACATCAGGTTAACCCGCATTCCTTAGTGTGACACCGATGGTGTCAAGTCCTGTGCCGCGTACACTACTATTACAAGTAATTCTAATAATTCATGGTACATGTTGTTCAACCTGAGAAGCTGCACATTAGGTTTTGCTTGGAGTTGCTTTCCAGGCTCAAATTTTCCCAAAGATAAAGGAAATCTGTTTGCCCATGTTCTCCTGCTCTATGTAGAAGTTGTGAAGAAAAGCCTGTCTGTTTGATTCTGATACTGGATGGAGGCAGGTAGCATTTCTTAGCATTGGATTATCTCATTCAGCCTTGTTCTTCTTTAAGCAACATGGCAAGTCTGGACTTTGGAAGCTCTAAAATACGAACCAAAAGGAATAATTTCTGAAGAAGTGCTAAATGCTTATTACAAAAATGCTTATATATCTACAAAGAATTTGTATCTGTACAGCTAAAACTTCCTATTTTTCTTCTGCTTGTGTAAACCGCAAAATGAAAACCATTTCAGAAGGAACTCAGACTGACATTTGTTAATGTCTTTTTCAAAAAGCAACAGCAACAAACAAAAAAATCACCTTCTTACCAAAAGTCATATTATTATTTAATGAAATTTTTGTAATTTTTATTGTGAGATGGTACACGTAACATGTAATTTATGAACTGAGACACAGCTATTTAAAAATACTGTCCTGTCTCTAGGTCAAAGTGATATGAAGATACTTCATTATCGCCAAGGGCCTTTTTCCTTTTATGTCTACAAAGGGAAAAGCACAATGGCAATAAAATCTAATAGCATTTTTTTGCTAGAACAGAAGAATCGTACCATGGATTGGGCTGTAGTTACACCTAATCTTTCAGTTGCATATAATAATCCTCTATTCCTGTTTAAATTGTTTTCACATTTAAACAGCTGTTCACTTTCACCACTGAGGTGGCTGCATTTCAGCATTAAACTCTAGAGACTTACAAGTAGAATGCAATGTGTATATACATCTATTACTGTTCATCACTATCACTTTATCACTTAGGTACAGGAATAACAGTTAGTATTTATGTTGGGGTTGTGCCTGAAGGAATCAGTCAGATGAAAGCAACAGTAAAATAACATAGATAGTAAGTACATAGCTGTTACTCAAAAAAAAGCGTAACTCAAATAGTATTCAGAAATCTGTTGTTTTCATGATACCTCTATGCACTTTGTGACTGTAAAAGAACAGAATTAACATGTATTTTGCTATTTATAAAGTAAAGCACTACAGTGGATAGAACAGAGATGCAATTATCTCTTCTGTCAAGTTTAAGAGTATGCTCACAATTGTCAAAAGGCAACATACTTTGGGATTTAGTGGTGCTCAGAGAAAAATCTGTGACTTTTTTGTAGTAGGTTTCATTTGTGCTCAAGGAAAAAGAAGTCAAAGAATAAGTCCTGGTTCTTAATTTAGACTTAAAACTGCATCTACAACATCACTATATCTTAATGTTACATAAATATAATTTAACAGAAGGTAGATGACAGAAGGATTCTTTTCTGTTGTCTATATTATGTTGTAATTCTAACAGTGTTGTTATGATCTTTGAAAACAAAATTGTAAATCATTAAGTCTTGCAGAAGTAAGAATCAATTTATAAGGGAAAATATTGCTAAAATAAATTTCTGCCTTGAAATAAAAAATAAAACTCCCTTTGCAATATTGTATATCAATGCTTTCCTAGAACTGAAGATTGACAAGTCACAATTTCACTTTGTCTTTCTGATACTATTATTGTCATTGGTTTTAATGCACTTCACATTGACATACACCCCAATTTAGGACAGTGCATTTACAGAAGTTTGCCGTCTTTCTATTTGATCAAGCCACAGTTGTCATCATAACTCTATCCCTACCTACATATTCTCTATACATTTTGAAAATCTAATTTCTTAATTCAGACTCATTATTTCATTTTAAACAATCTCTTCTTTCTGGCCTTCTCCACACCCACACATGTTTTACGTATCAATAAAGAACACTGATGTTAAACATTTCATTTACTCTGGCTACCTCACTAATTTTAATACATCTGCAAGCTGCCACATTATTAGGCTAAAAGCTTTCTTGTTTTCAAGGACTTTCATGCTTCAACATCTCTCTCCTTTTATCCACTGCAGATGCCCAAGACTGTTACTGCACTGCTGCAGTTCTTTCCCAAGGACTTTTTTTTCTTGATACACATTTAAGAAATTTGCCATATGATATAGACTGAATGATTAAAAGCTGGAAATAAATTGTCTAAAGAAATTATTTCTTTAACTAATAGCAGAAGAATCCTAAACTGAATAAAATTATTTCCCTTTTCCTCATCTTTGTTTGACAGTCATCTTCAGTTGGGTATCTTTCTTGGATATATAAAGTGATATTAATACAAACAACCAGCTATGAGAAATGTTAAGGTTTATAAATGTAATCGGAACTTCAGATCCCTTAACACAATTATTTAGTTGTGAAGACAGCTATTTTTACACTTCTAGAACTTTATTTTGATCGATATTATTCAAGTGTGTCAGTGATCAAGCATGTCAGTGATGGGGCTTCCCATTCCCCTCTCCTATTTTCTTGTTGAAAAAATTTTGAGAACTAAAAAATATGGATCTTGCATCCAGGCTGTCAAAGAGCATTAATTCTGTAGTTTGTACTTAGAGTGAGACCATCAAGACAGACAGATCTATCTGTACCAGCATAAAAAGAAGTCTCTCCCAAACTGACTGAGGTATTAAGCATGAGCATTTATGTGTAACAGAAGCTTGCCCGTTTCTGCCCTGTACATATGTAAAGGATCTATTTCTTTTATTAGGTATACTAAACTGATTTCTTTCAAACAAATAACCCCTTTATTAGGGAAAAGGGGAGTGGGAACAAAATTGTTTATAATACTAATATATGTACACTGTACATAGTTATAATAAAGCTGACTCTAGTTTTTGTGCATAATGCTTGCGCAACAATAACTATCAGTAACTTTTTTCCTAAACGTATCATGCATATTGTGTCTGTAATAAGCTTCTACTGTAAACCCAACAACATGCACTAGCAGTGAATCAGGGCCCCAGAATGATTCATGCAGTAGAATTTTCCAGGAGTGTCCAAAAATAATAATAAAGAATAAGATAAAGAACATTTTTTAAAATTCTCATTGACAAACAAATGCATTTCGATGATAAAGGCAAGACTTCATAATTCAGCTTACTGAAACCTGGTAAATGTGAATTTCTTCATTGATTTGGTTTCTAATGATCAGTAAGCAATCTTTACTCCTCTTGAACTGAAAGAAAATGAAGTTATGAATTGCAGTGATAAAAAATTGATTTCTGGCACACATGCAAAATTGTTTATTTTTATGGATGACATAATTAGACTCAACAACCATAAACAATGAGAATACATTTCAATACATTCTCTGTACTGCTTAGGTCATGAAGTCAATCACACACACTAATGGAAACAAAAGGTTCCTTGGGTAAATCAAAGAAAGTACCACTGAAATAACATAAGCAGCAAAAGAAAACTTGAAGTGTTTCCACACTAACGTCTGATTATGTGGAACAATGTCAAGAACTCACTGGAGTGCTTGTCCAACTAGTGCTTCTGGCCAATTTTCTTCTCTCAAAAATGTTTAAATGTAACTGGAACAATTAACATTTAAGAAAATTCAGCACTTTATAGGATCGTGTTCTTTATTAATTGTAGAGTTTAGAGAGCTTTTAGAGACTATCAGAGATGACAGAAAATTCCATACAGTCATTATTAACAGGGTTATTTGTACTTTCTGTTAGTCAGAAGAGGTATCTCAAGCGATATGATTAAAAGAAGTGGCAGAAGCCATGAAGGTGACATAATCATCCATCTATGCTGTTCCTGCTAATTTGATGGTATGAATACAATGGAAGTTGATCAGTGTGAGAAGATCTGCACTTCCATCTGCCACTTCGTTCTTGGCTGTTGGGACATTTTATTCATAAGAAGCATAAGCTCTGGAAGGAATCTTATTCACTAAATATATTTGTTTTATTTTTTTGATGAAAACGTCTCCAACTGCCTAAACAGCCTGATGCTAATCATTCATGACTGACTACTATTCTAGCTGTCAAGATAAGCAGGGGTAGCCTGCAGTGCCATTATAGAAACCCACAAAGATAAATCCTGAGTTCTTAAGCATGCAAGTGAACATGACTGGTTGAAATGTTTTTAGACATAGAGTAGAATGCAGTCAGAAATAAAGCTACCTATGTCTGCTCACCCTTCACATCAGCATCTTCCTGAAGGGGCTTGTGAATCACTAGAAGGATTCATCAGAAGAACCACACTTTCAGACATGAGATTTATTACCCAGTAGGAGTCTTCTATATGCAAAGATTTCTTTCACCTACACTCCCTCCCAAGGACATCTGGTGAAGGAATGACCATTTTAATCTGCTATAAGCATTTTAAAGGAATCAAGGAGAAAAGATGTGTCAATGGGAAATAGCTAAAGTAATGTCCCTGCAGCTTTTAGAAGGGTAATATTTTCTAGATACATGTCCCAGAAAAAGAAGTAATGTTTGGTTTGTGTCCTTTTGTGGATGACTCACATCATCCAGAGAGATTTAATGAATCTGGTCTCTTGCATTCAAAACACATTAATTCGTCCTTACCGTGCAGTGTTTAAGCAACTTACTCCCACAGTTTGTTTCTTTGTCAATACCTTTAAAACATTATAAAATAAAAAATAAAGTTTAGCTTAGTACATAAGAGGTTTCCAGAAAAAGCTTGAAAAATCAATAGTGTAAAAGCACTAGGAATTTGCTTTCGAAAATGTGTTTCTTTTGTGGCTCTTGGTATGGAAAAAAATCAGTATGAATTGTTCTTCTGAGTGTCCTACACGCATGATAAACAATTCATTCACTAATACATCAAGTCACTTATCTTTCAGCATAATGGGAGGCACAGCTTATTTTTGTTAGCTCTGTTAAACCTGTGAATCTAAAATAAGTACTGCTGAAAACTGAACTACTGTGTTAGCTTTTGTTTGGCTGCCAGTGAGGCAGCTGCTGCCCTTGTAGCCATCATGCAGTACCACTGTAAGGCAAGCGTAAGAGCTTCTGAGAGAGCCTGGAATGTTCAATGGGACCATGCAAGTTCAAGCTTCAGAAATCCACTGCATAGATCATTTCTTCTGAGTCTTCTGAAAGTGCATAGATGCACAGTGTTTCAAATGACACTGAGAACCGAGTTCTTTGGGACTGATTTTTGTGTGGTCACTATTTATTCTTTCTCAGTGGAAGTCATTACTCATTGGTATAGACATGGACAAATCCGTAATAACAAAGATTGACTCAAACGGACGGTGAAAAAAATGATTGTTCTAAGTTAAAATATGGTATTCAGGATTTCAGTTTCTAGAATAAATAAATGATCTCCTTTATGTCTAAAACTATATACAAATTCATGACCAATAAAATTTTAACATGCAAAATTATCAGAATATTATTTCTAGTTCATTTTATGTTTAAATGCAGCAAGTTTTTTTCAAGTAAGCATTTCATAAGACCCTTTCACATATACACTAAGGTACGTCAGAGCTGGACTAACATAATGGAGTGTTATGAGCTATTAAATTAATGACTCATGTACTGAGGAAGATGTACATCAAAGGTTAACACACATTCTGATATGCAAACATGCATAAGTGTGTTACTTTAGATGATCTGGCATGTGGAAAGACAAAATCTGCACCAACAATCTCTCTCTGTCAACATACCTGTGTCTGGGCATGGAAGGACTGACACCTATATCACTAGCACTTCTGGTTCAGGCCCAAAATGTATATAAATGATGAAGAAATTTAACCACCAGGGAGTCGATCTAAATGGTTGAATGGCAATAGAAAGGTATTCTAGCTTTCATGCTTAAATGAGAAGAGGGATGGAGTTGTGAAAGGAGAAGAAACTAACAGGAAGAGTTTAAAAATAAGTAAAGCTGAGAACTCAACTTATTATGTGTCTTGCTCTTTATTTTACTACACACATATCCTTCTGGTTCCATGACATCCAAATTATGTTAGTTATTGTTTACTTCCACTGATTTATTGATGAACTAACTAGAGCATCACTTTTATTTTCTCTGTATGTGGGCAGAGATGTATAACCTTCTTTGTAATATACAGAACTGCTGTCTGATCCTCAAATTTGTTTATTGAAACAGTGGCAACAGTCTTGATTCTTACTGAGTTTATTTTCATTAAGGTCATGAGATAACTAGAGCCAAGTATGTGCAGGTTTGGGATCATCCATAATATTATGTTCATAATATTATGAATATTATGAATAATATTATGTTCATAATATTATGTTCATAATATTATGTTCAAATATTATTTGAAGTAATCAACAAATGGATAAAGAGATGTTGGATGAAGGAAGAACAACACATATGCAAAGTGTATATATTCTTACCTTACAGAACTGAACTTTTCTGGGAATTGTTGTGATCTGCCACATACATACACTTTAAACATTTTCATCTTTGCATTTCTCAATGCTGTATTTTCCTACTGTTAATATATACTATGAGAGACTTGTATAGTGCAAAGAACAAAAAAAGATACAAATAGTGAAGAGACTGTAATCTATCTAATCACAGACCAGTTGTTCATGTGTACAGCATCACTGTTCAGCAGGATGATGAAGGAAGGATTCATGTGTTAAGATATGTTATTGGGAATTTGAAGATCTGGCTTCTTTTCCTATTTCTTCAAAAGATTTCATGCTCAATCTTCAGCATATCATTTTGGGTTTGACTCAATGCCAAAGATAATGACAATCTTTATTTCTTGGTGCTAGAAGTTCTGTGTAATGGAGATGGGTAACAGTGATGAAATTGTACCAAGGAGCTGTTATGCATTTGTTGTGATGTGCTTTGATATCCCCAGATGTCAGAAAGTACAGAGATGTAATGTATTTGTTACTGGTGTTTTTCCAGTTATCATCCCATTTTATCATCTGCTAATGGACATAATATGTTTTAAGAAAGGTTTTGAAGGATTACAGTGGGAATACTTGTAGAAAAAAAAATACTAACTCTCAGTATATTTCTGATATCTGAAACATTTCTTAGACACACGCAAGAGTATTTATCATTCCAATATTTTAATTTTATTAAAGAAGTTGCACAAAGAAAAAATATTGACACTTTCTTTCATTTTCAATTTTTGGTAGAAATACCAGGGTGTGATATACTCCGTGAATACCTCATATCAATAGATACTTGAAACTTATCAACTATACGGTAGCATTCATTCTCTTTCTACATGCACAGGAAACAGTATGGTGATCATTCATGGAGTAGAAGAAAGTGGATAATGTCCATAATATTTCCACTCTTTCTATTTTGAAACTTTTTCAGCTTAAGAAAATATCTGGAGTGGCTTAAAGCATCCTTAAATATATTACTCCAAAACGTTCCAAACTTTTTTCAATTCTCTAGAACAGGAAAAGCAGAATCCTCTATTTCTATAATGCTGTATCAAAGAACTTCTAAAATATTTGATGAAGAAAATAATTATAAATAGAAACATTATCATCATCCCTTTCCTCAGAAGGTTTCATACACAGCTGCGTTTGTAAAACAAAAGAAAGGAAAGAAAACCATACAAAAACCATGCATTCATAACTCTTAAAATTTAAAAAAGACACTTTGAAAACAAATAATGAAATGTGTATTTTAATTAAGATGAAATACATTGTTTCACTACATCATCAAAGCCAAATACTGTCCTCAAAAATTACTTTAAAGCAAAAATATAATTTTTGGTAAGAAAAATGGCTGAAGAAACTGTTCACGTACCCTCAAGGTATGGGATTTTCAAAAGATCATTACTGTTACTGCAGCTAGTGGAAATATTTACTGTAATGAGAACAATCAACATTAGACCAGGATTAAATGCTTCAGAAGTCCCATTCTTGTTATCTGTCTCTACTCTTACTTATAAATATTGTTTCAGAGAATCTAGTTTTCCATCCAAATAAATTAGGTTGAGGTAATAAGAATTTCCCAGTCTTCTGTGAGAAATCGACAACCAAAAATACTCTTAAATATATGAAAGGAATGCTGTGAAAGGTATGCATGGCTACTGTTGATTTGCTGCATAAAACTGTCTTGCACATGGGTTTTCCATGCATATAGCTGCAGTGTAAAAGACGACATTATGAGAAACCTTCTGACAAATTGATTAATAATCTTGAGCTGCTGAAGTTCAGCTGAGTGAGCAATTAAACATTCCAAACAGCAATGAACCTTCAGAGATAATTTATGATAATTTTATGCACAAGAGCTCAGTGGCTTTTTAATTTGATAGAATGTTAGTAGCATAGATTTCTAACAAGGGAGTTTCAGTGCTCCATACATCACTGAGATTACTTAAACATTTCAAATGTGCTTGATGAATGAAGTTTCCTGAGATGTGAGGAGATACAGAAGGTGTCAGAAGGTTGAGATTATTCATCATATCAATTATTGAAAGTGGATGCATTGACATCATACTCCCAGCTCATATTTTATAGCCATTATAGAGACAGAACAGAAATAACAGACTTGGTGGACTGCAGAACTGTCAGGATATCCAACTTCTTCCCTCTTTTATTCCAGCATTGTTCTGTCACCACACAATGTTAGCACTTCCAGGTATTTCTTTGGAAGTCGTTCGTGATATATAGCAGGAGAACAAGACCCTTTGGATATCATCAGCTAATATCTGGAAAACATCCCATGCAGACCAAGAGAGAAAAGGGAGCTTAGATAAAATAATGTGAGTCTAAACTCCGTTTGCCAGAAATGCGAATACTGTATCATTTTTGCTGAAGGACAGCGGGTTTCCTTACAATCTTCCACATGATTTTTTGCCTTTTTGTTGCTTTCAAAAAAACCGCATAGGGTAGTACATTCAAACAAGTCAAATATTTTTAATTCCTAGAATATTTCCCCTTCGTTCTTTTATTTCTTGTTTTGGCAAGTAAAATATAATGTTTTAATCTTGGATTTCTGACATATTCATGACAGTTTGAAATACACTAAGCTAAACTAAAGTAAATAATGTAAAGGGGCCTTCTTTATTATATGAACAAAGATAAAATCTCTGCTTTGAACAGAACACTGAGGCACTCAGATACCACATGTTTAAGACAACAGCCAGTTGGTGAGATTTTATTTGTTTTTAACACTACTATAATGATCCTGACAATAAATCATCATTTTGTGTAACCAGACAGCTATCCTTTCATTCATGCAAAGAATAGAATGCTGAAAAATGGAGGCTGGAGATGGGCAAAAAAATGTTGCTAGAAGTAGGACAGCAGCCTGATACTTAAACTCTTTCAAGTGAGAGATCACTTTGTTGGTGTAAAGAACTACTAGTCAAAATACTCCTCAAAGTTCAGTAACTATGCAGACAGCTTGAAAAGTGATAGGTGGGAGAGTGGGAGTGTTTGTACAGACCTTGTGGTTTCAAATCTTACTTCAGACCAAACTATTAGTCTTGAGTTAATGAAAAGACTTGTCTGATCCTTTGTGTGTCTTCAACATCATTGTTTCAAGAGCTAACTCCTGCACAGCTCCAAATGCAGTATCAACATCTATTGACATAATTGAAAGTCTCCCACCCTTGAAGAATGAAGTCAACTTTAGCAGAAAAATCAGAGAAATGGATAAAGAAAAGAAGTTCCATAAACATGATGGTAAGCTTCTGGAACTCCCTCTAGACATTACTGAAAAAATGCAATACAGTTGGCAGTCAGCTTCCATGCCTGTGGCATTGAAGTTCTCTTCCTTGAAAAGCTTACTTCAGTTGAGTCAAGAGTTAGTTTCACTCCCATCTAAATAAAGAAAATCCTTTTCCCAAAAAGATATCAAAATAGGTCCAAGTTCTGGTCATGAAGGAAAATTCCCTGTAGAGGAAAAGAATGAACCCCAAATTGTGTGAGCAAAAATAAATCATTAAAAACCCCACAACTTAGAAAACTTGACCCAATGAAAAGGTTATAAAAGTGGATTTGTTTCACCTAGAGAATGGATTGAAACAGTCTTCAAACACAAAAAGTTGATATAAATAGAATTATAGTATTGTAACCTCTAGTACATTGCTGCAAAATGAAATATTAAAAAGCAAACAAAAACATTCTATGATGTGAACTTACTCCTGGGACAAGGTATCTGGAAGCAAGCTGTTGAGAAATTTCTATTATTAGAATCTTTTACCAAAAAGTGACTCAAACAACTTTCATAAATGGAAGAATATCTTCAACACTCCCTCAGAACTGGGTATTGATGCAGGTAACTTTTCATGGTCTCTGTATCTGTGTCTCAATTTAATGGCATATAACACATAGTTGAAGCTGAGAACAGGAATTAGGTATTATACAATTTCAAATGAGATACCGAAAGGCTAAGCCATTTACTTTCTTATGTACTGTTAATCATTCTGGTGGTTTGCACAGTCTCATAACCTCACCTCCTCTGGATTATCAAAACAGCACTTGCTTGACTCCCTGAGAGCTTCCTCAGGAATTGGCTAGACTGGTAGGTAGGAGGGAAGCAAAATCTGAGGTCACCTAAATGTCCTCTTTTCTAGGAATCTCTGGTTCTCCTAACTCTTTCTTCTGAAATAGTCTCTGATTTATTTTTTTTTTAACTCAAAGCGTTCAAATGGGGTAAGAAGAGTGGACACTGATGTAAAATACTCCCATCTACAAAGTTATACACCACAGTTATAGTTCATGTCCTCCTCAGTCCCATGCTCACAAATCTCCATGACAATGCCTCCTGGAATGCCAAACAACCAAAGCAGCAGTAACTCCAGAATCTATAGAGGGTTTGCACCTCTCATTTTAATGCAGTCAAATAATAGTACCTGGAAGAAAAAAATGGTTCACCTGACTGCCTGCTGCTACAGGGACATTAGGACAACATTTTCAGTCAAGTTCCACCAGGACAGTTGGTTAGTCTTGAGGAAATTTCTCTCAGTTACCCAGAGAAAGCTTCAAAACTGGTCTCTCTTCAAAATGTTAGCAAAGAATGGGTATCTCTAAGACTTCCTCTGTGTGCAGTTAAGGGAGACTGTTTTTTTTCTTTCAGTTTTATTTTGAGCAATATGTGCGGAGAAAGAATATTTAACATCTTTTTTCTTAAAAATTAATTAAAACAAATTTATTAAGAAATTGATAGGAAAAGTGCTATTGTCATCTGTAAATGTGTCCTGAAAAATCTGGAGAATAAATTAAATCTCTAACAGAGAAATGTTAGCCCTGTTTTCAGTTTTGGAACTTCAGGACAGGAACATGAGGACCCTGATGAAGGTCCATCCAAGGGGGTGCCTAGGGTAAGTCAGCCAGCCCCACACATCAAGGCGTCCTCTGTTAAGAAAAAAAGGAGGGTAACTGACATAGGCGACTCCCTTCTGAGGGGTACAGAGGGCCCAATATGTCAATCAGACCTAACCCACAGGGAAGTCTGCTGCCTCCCTGGGGCCTGGGTGAGAGACGTCACCAGGAAACTCCCTGGTCTGGTTCGGCCCACTGATTACTACCCACTGTTGGTCCTACAGGTTGGCAATGATGAGGTTGCACCAAGAAGCCCAAAGGCAATCAAAAAGGACTTGAGAGCGCTGGGGCGACTGGTCAATGGAGCAGGAGCACAGATAGTGTTTTCATCAATCACTTCAGTGAGAGGGAAGAACGCTGAAAGGAACAGGAAAGCACATCTGATCAACACATGGCTCAGGGGCTGGTGCCGTCATCAGAATTTTGGGTTTTTTGACCACGGGGCGGTTTACACGGCACCAGGCCTCCTTGCAGCAGATGGAGTGCAACTGTCTCCAAGGGGCAAAAGGATTCTTGCTTATGAGCTGGCAGGCCTCATCGAGAGGGCTTTAAACTAGATTTGAAGCAGGGAGGGGATAAAACCAGGCTCACTAGAGATGACCCTAGGGGTGGCGTGCCAGAGTTGAAATCGATAGCCCAGCTCAAGTGCATCTACACCAATGCACACAGCAATGGGCACCAAACAGGAGGAGCTGGAAGCCATTGTACAGCGGGACAGCTATGACGTGGTTGCCATCACAGAAACATGGTGGGATGCTTCTCATGACTGGAGTGCTGCAATGCATGGCTATAAGCTCTTCTGAAGGGACAGGCAAGGAAGGAGAGGTGGTGGCGTGGCTCTGTATGTTAGGGAGTGTTTTGATTGTACAGAAATCAATGTGAAGACCAAGTAGAGTGCTTATGGGTAAGGATGAGGGGGAAGGCCAATGAGGCAGATATCTTGCTGGGAGTCTGTTGTAGACCACCCAACCAGGACGAAGAGACAGATGAGACATTCTATAAGCGACTGGCAGAAGTCTCGCATTCGCTGGCCCTTGTTCTTGTGGGGGACTTCAATCTACCGGACATCTGCTGGAAGTATAACACAGCAGAGAGGAAACAATCTGGGAGGTTCCTGGAGTGTGTGGAGGATAACTTCCTGACGCAGCTGGTGAGTGAGCCCACCAGGGGAGGTGCCTTGCTGGACCTGCTGTTTACAAACAGAGAAGGACTGGTAAGAGATGTGGTGGTCGGAGGCCGTCTTGGGGTTAGCGACCACGACATGATAGAATTCTCAGTTGTGAGTGAAGTAAGGAGAGGGGTCAGCAAAAGTGCTATCATGGACTTCCGGAGGGCAGACTATGGCCTGTTCATGTCACTGTTTGAGAGAGTCCCTTGGGAGACAGTCCTGAAGAACAAAGGGGTCCATGAAGGCTGGACAGTTTTCAAGAAGGAAATCTTAAAGGTGCAGGAGCAGGCGGTCCCCATGTGCCGTTAGAAGAGCTGGTGGGGAAGGCAACCGGCCTGGCTGAACAGGGAGATTTTGCTGGGACTCAGGAGAAAAAGGAAAGTTTATCACCTCTGGAAGAAAGGGAAGGCAACTCACGAGGATTACAAGGATCTCGTTACGTCAAGCAGGGACAAAATTAGAAAGGCAAAAGCCCAGCTAGAGCTCAGTCTGGCCACAGTTGTAAAGGATAATAAAAAACGCTTCTACAAATATATTAACAACAAAAAGAGAGGCAAGGAGAATCTCCATCCCTTACTAGATATGGTGGGGAACATTGTCTCCAAGGACGAGGACGAGGTTGAGGTACTTAATGCCTTCTTTGCCTCAGTCTTTAATAGCCACTCCAGGTATCCACAGGGTATTCAGCCCCCTGAGCTGGAAGATGGGGATGGAGAGCACAGTAACCCGCCCATAATCCAGGAGGAAGCAGTTAAGGACCTGTTAAATCACCTGGACACCCACAAGTCTATGGGACCTGATGGGATCCACCTGAGAGCACTGAGAGAGCTGGCAGAGGAGCTTGCCACGCCACTCTCCATCATTTATCAGCAGTCCTGGTTAACAAGGGAGGTCCCAGAAGACTGGAGGCTTGCCAATGTGACATCCATCTACAAGAAAGGCGGGAAGGAGGATCCTGGGAACTACAGGCCTGTCAGCCTGACCTCCATATCAGGGAAGATCATGGAGTGGTTCGTCTTGAGAGTGCTCACAGGGCATGTGCAGGACAACCAAGCGATCAGGCCCAGCCAGCATGGATTCATGAAAGGCAGGTCCTGCTTGACCAACCTGATCTCCTTCTATGACCAGGTGACCCGCCTAGCGGATGAGGGAAAGGCTGTGGATGTTGTCTACCTGGACTTTAGTAAAGCCTTTGACAGCGTCTCCCACAGCATTCCCCTGGAGAAACTGGCGGCTCGTGGCTTAGACAGGTTTACTCTTTTCTGGGTGAGGAACTGGCTGGATGGCCGAGCCCAGAGAGTTGTGGTGAATGGTGCTAAATCCGGCTGGCGGCCGGTCACAAGCGGTGTTCCCCAGGGCTCAGTTCTGGGCCGGTCTTATTCAATATCTTTATTGATGACCTGGATGAGGGGATCGAGTGCTCCCTCAGTAAGTTTGCAGATGACACCAAGTTGGGTGGGAGTGTTGATCTACTGGAGGGTAGGAGGGCTCTGCAGAGGGATCTGGACAGGCTGGATCGATGGGCGGAGGTCAACTGTATGAGGTTTAATAAGGCCAAGTGCTGGGTCCTGCACTTCGGCCACAACAACCCCATGCAACGCTACAGGCTTGGGGAGGAGTGGCTGGAGAGCTGCCTGGTGGAAAAGGACGTGGGGGTGCTGGTTGACAGCCGGCTGAATATGAGCCGGCAGTGTGCCCAGGTGGCCAAGAAGGCCAACAGCATCCTGGCCTGTATCAGAACTAGTGTGTCCAGCAGGAGTAGGGAAGTGATCGTGCCCCTGTACTCGGCACTGGTGAGGCCGCACCTTGAATACTGTGTTCAGTTTTGGGCCCCTCACTACAAGAAGGATGCTGAGGTGCTGGAGCGTGTCCAGAGAAGGGCAACGAAGCTGGTGAGGGGTCTGGAGAACAAGTCTTATGGGGAGCGGCTGAGGGAACTGGGGTTGTTCAGTCTGGAGAAGAGGAGGCTGAGGGGAGACCTTATCGCTCTCTACAACTACCTGAAAGGGGGTTGTGGCGATGTGGGTGTTGGTCTCTTCTCCCAACTAACTAGTGATAGGACAAGAGGAAATGGCCTCAAGTTGCACCAGGGGAGGTTTAGATTGGATATTAGGAAAAATTTCTTCACCGAGAGGGTAGTCAAGCATTTGAACAGGCTGCCCAGGGAGGTGGTGGAGTCACCATCTCTGGAAGTATTCAAAAAACGTGTGGATGTGGCACTTCAGGACATGGTTTAGGGGACATGGTGGCGCTGGATTAATGTTTGGACTTGATGATCTTGAAGGTCCTTTCCAACCTTAGTGGTTCTGTGATTCTGTGAGTGTAAGTGTCAATGCAGCCTTACTTACAGGGACTCTTCTGATTATTCCATAATGTGCCAGTCAATGTTAAAAAATACAATTATTTGTGTTCTTGAAGAGAGATACATAAAACAATTCTGAATTCCTATTTTACTGATATATTGTAATGAAAATGAAATATTAATAATATAATCAACTGTACTATAGATATGAAAAGCAGTGGATATCTAAAACTTGTACCTATAATACTCTTTTGACAATAATATTAGAGTTCAGTTTTGGCAGCTACATTTGTTATTTTTCAGGCAAAGCTGGCAACAACTCAAAGTCATGGAAACACTGGGCAAACTCCAGCAGCCCTTTCCTAGGCAAGATGACTATTTAAATACAAGATTTAACCTACCTTTTAATAGGATAAAAATGGATGACCTGGATGAATGGAGTATCATAAACTTCCTGCAAAATAGGACAGTCTTCTTGTTTGCACTATTTAATGTTTTGATTTCCCATTCATTGCTGAGGCTGTAATGAGCATCAGTTATTACATGGTGGCTCAGCTCCAACATAAATCATTTAACCTCCCCCTCTTTATTGATTTATATTAGCATTTATAGATGGCACTCATTGTCTGTATAGAGCCTGGGATCTCACAGTAATTAAGTTAAAATTTAAAATAAACAATGTCATCCAATATGGGTTGTTGAAATATCCTGCAAGGTTTCTTGCCTAATGTCTACATTCAGTTTAGACCTCATCTCATTGCCATTCTAAAAATTCTAACTAGACAAACCAAATGAAACCAAACAAATAATCACAGCAAAAAAAGAACAGCAGGGAAGGCATGTATTCAGTCTTGAAATGACTACGGAATGGGTTTGTCAAAATTATAGTGTCAATATTGTATGAGATGTCACCCTTTTTTTTGCGGTGGTATTGTCTGTAAGGCTATCTAGCTCAGTGGTATCTTTCTCCTGAAAATATTTTGATCATAACTGGAGAACATATACATTATATTGTCTTACCTCCAAGTCCTCCAATGCTCTTGGATGCATAGTAAGTTATTCTTTTCTTTTTCTCTCGGGAGACAAGTTTATACCTTACTTACAGTACACTCATGTAATTCTCAGTTAATTCTGCTGATTTTAAGACCACAACTACATTTAACGGTAAATGGTAAGCATTGTGTACGCTAGCATACAAATGTAGACTGCTATGAGAAAACTTTTTTCCAAGCCATGGATGGCAATTTGCACATGATGCAGGAACAGAAACCAGGGCTATAGTTGTTCTTTGTTAATTGGATCTCTGCTAAATTATTTTTTTCTTTCATAACAACTATCAAGATATCAAGATATAAGGATCATAAATATTATTAAAATATTGTAAGTAATACATAATTATTATAAATATTATTTTTTAATGGTCCTCAAAAGCATTTGTCTAACTCACATAGAACATTCAAAAGTTAATTCAAATTGGAAGTCCTCATATCACTGAAGGCTTTCAATGAACACTTTCTAATTTAAATTGAAAACCTACTTGGATGTATTCTGACAATTTAAAAAAATGGGGGAAGTAACCACGAACTGTGCAGCTAAGCATTAAAACACTTGTCTAAAAATAATATATCTGACTCTCCTGCCCATAAATCTAGCCCAAGACCCAAGCCTGGGCAGAGATTTCTGTCAAGCGACATGCTGAAGCCCCAGTTGGAAATACTAAGTGGGGGAGAGTTGCCGTATCAGCCCACAGTGTTGCTATGGCTTGGCAACCTCTTTGCAGCCCCACTCTTTTCATGGATCTCCTATCTTTCACCCCCCTTTAGCCCTAACCCTATGCCTAACCCTAAATGTGGGTGGACACTTCTTTAGTGGAACATGCTGAAGCCCCTTGTGAAGAGGATGCAAGTGGGAGAATTCTCACAGAAGCCCCCACTTCTCTTCCTTGATCTTTTTGCAGCACTGCTCTTCTGATGGGTCTCATCTCTCTATCAGGGAACAATAAAGGCAGTTGCTGCTTAGCAGGGGAAGCAGAATCTGGGAACCAAGCATCACAGCATGGCAGGCAGAAGCCACGGCCTCACCAACAAAAGGGCTTAGTCCTGTCATACATGAACAAGCCAGGAAGTCAGCCCATGGGTCAGGGCCAGAGTTCAGATCAATAGGGTACAAGCCTAGGCACAGGCATGGCTGCAAAGTAGCTGCAACGCAGGCCAGGCATGAGCCAAGTGTAAGAGCCTCTGCTGAATGCAACTGTAAGCGAAGAAGGTAGGAACCCCTGCTGCAGCTTCTTGCAGCTCTTCCTCAGAGAATTCCAAGGCCAGTGGGCCAGTGGAGGCTTCTCAAACAGGTCTCACCTGTCAGAGATGTCCTCCCAGGAGGAGGGAGGATTGTTCTCCTAACTGACCCTAAGCCTTACAGGAAACTTCTGCCATGGGATATACTGAAGTCCCAGGTGAAAGTCTGAGTAGGGAAGATTTCCAAGAGCAGCCCATGCTATGCTTTGGCAGCCTCTTAGGAGCCCTGCCCTTTCCAAGGGTATCAGCTTTCTCCCTCTCCCTGCCCTAATCCTAGTCATAACCCTAAACCTGGTCTCAGAGGTTTTAGCACACTTTTCACTAAGTCTTTCTGCTAGTCCTTGAAATGTAACTACGCTTTTAAAAAACATAACTAAATGAAATACTCTAGTTTTCCTTACCTACATTACCTTTTATTATTGTTCTAAATGAAACGTTATCGATGTATATGGTATATCTATGTCATGTGTGAGCTTTATTTCCTGGTAGTTTATGCTGTACTTCGATCATTGTTTTCCCCTCATAGTAATCTGTAGAGTGTTCTTTATGAGATCTCAGTCTTCAGAATAACACAAATTTCCTTTTGTGATTCCATAGTTTCATGTAAAGAGCATAATATTGATCTGATTATTTTTAACTGCTTCTGCACAATAATGAGGTAGTTAGTGTAAAATAGTTGTATACTTGTATAAACCAAAGCTATATTTCTAATTTGAATTTTGCAACCTCTATTTACACTTTATTTTAGATTTACATGTTTGTCCTTATCATGATGCTTCCTTAATCATTTATTCTAATTACCTTACTTATAATTGTAAATTATTTCCAACCAATAAGTTATTCTGCTACTTACTGCAGGAAGAGGGGACATCATAAATCTGATGTAAAGCCATGAAAGTTAAACGAAAAATCCAGCATTAGGGCCAATTAGAAATTATCATTTAACTTCGTCATTATTTTTGCAATGCTGCAAATTGATCCTTAATCATTCCCTTGGACATTTTTAATACTCCATGTAAAGGAACTGAATTGTGCTGCCTAACTGCTGTTGGTTTACTAAGTGACAAGGCATTGTTTCTGTGATAAGTATTCTGATAGAATAAAACTGTTAACACATTTTACAAATACTTCTCTGAATTTTATGTTTAATTTCAGCAAACATTAATGCCAGTGAAGCTTGATTGCCTCAGTGTCTGCAGAAATGAACACAAAAGAACTGTGAATATGTCTGAATCCAGCTCATTTTAAAACTAGCACAAATAAAGTACAGATAGCTTTTTGTACTGCTGATCAACTCTAAATATTATGATTTTTTTTCTTAGTAAGAACTGGCACCTGGCTACAGATTTACAGCCTCAAGCAACAACACTTTTATTTTGAAATCCTGGTTAAACACCTTAAACCCCTTAGTAGTCTTACTCAGACTGATACCTGACTTCACTTTAAACTCAGAAGAGCTACTCTTCTGAGTAAAGTTGCCCAAGTATAAGCACTTGCAAGACTGAGCTTTGCATTTGTTCTGAAACAGTTTAATTCCTGAATTTACCTTGTAAATGCTAAAGGAAAACTTAGTGAAGATGATGCATTTTCAATCAAAAGATTAAGAAAATTGCTTTGTTCTTTCTTTTAACGAATAGATGTATTTTATAACACATATATAATGAATTTTATATGTATTTTTATATAGAATACATATAGATCTCTATAAAAATATAGAATATACAGACTATAACAGTTATGTAATTGCTAAGACTGTTGAGCAGAGAATGACAGAAATCTTCAAAACATTCTTTTGAAAGTGACAGGTGAATACATGGAACAAAGCATATAATTTTTTATGATACATTCCTGATTTGAGGGAAAAGAAAAATACATGGATATCTGTAACAAAACTTCCATTAAGCTCACTTGTTTCAGGATCAAGTCCTAAAAGCAAAAGTTTTAATTAAAAAAAGGCGCAAGAGGGTTTTTTGCTTCATTTGGGCTGCCTCATAGAGCTGTCAAGAAGAAAAACGTGGCAGCCTGAAGAGAAAAAAAAAGTCAAACTATTTCTTATATGTTAGTAAACAGAGTGATTTCAGAGTGGACGTTATAAAGGATGAAGGGAGAAATTGTATGATGGACTTATAGAAAATAAAAACCAAACAAGTAAAGAGACATTAAGGACAACTTCCTTTAGTCTCTGCTATGAGAATCTGAGACATGGACTGATGTTCACAGACAAATTTCAAAAATATTATTTTTGAAAAATTATCACACACATATCCAGGCCTCACTTTCAAAGAAGATAGTGACACCAGCAGTATGCATACCTATAAAAACACATCTGTTAGTAATATGATAATTATTTTTCATAGTGTGTTTCTACTGCTGGACCCTTACTGCCTGCATTCAGCTGACATCTCTGTGTGAGATGCACAAGCTGATAGTCAAGCAGACCCCCAAAAGGTACCTGTTCAGAAGACATCCATACAGTGGTTACCTTGGCAACAGACACATGTGAAAGCTCTCAGAAGAGCTTTTTTCTCACATATTCATTTTTTCTGCTCAGAGTGTTGGTTCGTATGTATATGTAGGCTACAAACTTTATCAATCAAACTACAGCTGCACAGTTTCAACTCTGACTTTTATTCTTTTTTGCTTTCCAGCAGCTTATGATGAGCATTTGCTGATGAATGGAGAGACCAGTACCTGGCAGAGCTCACTGCTCCACTAGAAATATACACATCTCTGCTGAGACTTTACGGATCATTTACATGAACTTTTGAAGTAGGAAAAAAGGTTTATATTGCTACTGAAGAGATGCCTATTTACAATTGCACACAGAGAGATGCCTAAATAAGAAACCCCAGACTGAATCTTCCCAAACTTTTTGACTTATGCACATGTACGTGCATGGTTAATATACATAGCCATACTAGAACTTACATTATTGTTAGTTAGAATCAAGTACTTTGTTAAGTATTAGCATCCCTGTTTCACAGGCACAGAGAATGACTCCAATCATGCAATATAAGTTACGTTACTTGAAGTCTCTTCATTTTGGAATCAACCTCATTTGAATCAACATTGAATGTTAGAAACTGATGACTTATTACAGCAAAAAATTATAACTCATTTTCAAATATAATACAAGCAGTCTGTTTTAGGCAGTGGATTGTATATCTTATCATGTCTTAATATTAGTATAATTACAAATTATGAGATAGGAGAAATAAGTTCATTAAGTTCCATCGAAAGTCCAATTCAGTATAAGCTTGGAAGGTCACTTTTTTCATTTAGGCCCCTTACAATTCTTCTTCCAACTTAGCTCATGCTAGATGATTGTTTGGACATGATTATGCTCTTCATCACATTTTCCTCAGACATAGCTATTTCATTTTCACTGGTATAATAATTGGTCTAGGAGCAAATCTAAGGGCCATTGCATTTATTTGGCAACCTTATCAGTGTCCTGAGTGAGTGAGGAATTAGTTTACATGATATCCATTCCCTCTGTTTCATCCCCCTAGCAGATACAATACCTTGAGACACTAGTGGCTTTTTCAGCTTTGGAACGGACTAGTTATATTTCAGAACCAGAATCAGGAGCTTTTCATATGCCTTCACCTTTGGGCTGCTGATACTGGCAGCTGATGGTGCTAGTAGATCTCATCCTATGTGGGACATAACATTATCTCCCACCAATTCTCATATAAGACCACGGAACGTGTAAACTAGGACCTGTTGTATTAACGGAAACGTTCTGCATTTTAGCTGGCTTTGGCATAGGTTTTCTACTTCTGCAGTTTCTACTGATTCATTAGACTAACCAGGATGCTTTTTTTTTTTCTGTCAGTACAGGTGAGAATACAGAAAAAGGAATACTATCTTCCTTATAAGTGAGTATTATTTGTAATGGAAAATATCAGAAATGCAAAACTGTTTTCAAAGTACTTGAGGCTGAAATAACAAGTATTTGATAGGGCTGTTCTGCAACTATTCACTTCATTTTGAATTCTTAGTTCTCTCCCTGTCTCCTTCTGTATCAATTTTTTTGTAAATTATTCATTACTAAGTTGCAAACCTGGTGTCTATAGTGTTTCTGCTCTGTTTTATTTTCCAGCACAATAACCATGCTACTGTACAGTAAGGCTAAATGTGAAGGATAGGTAATAATTTGTCGGTATTTCAAGCACAATTCAAGGACATTTCAAAATGTTTTTTGTGCTTTGGGCTTCCAACTTTAAAATGTGATGTATAATTGACATTTTGATACTTCGAGGCCGTGGTGTATTCTCACACTTCCATGAAAAAAAACCCAACTTGCTGACACAATCAGGAAACAGATGGTGACAAAGATCTTGTATTTAATATGCCAATCATTATGCTTTACTTGCATATTATCGTCTCATTCATGAGGCCACTATATGAAGGAATTTTGCTATGCCTCTGCAAATCAATCAAGAAGTCTCATATTTTTTTTTTTTTAATATAATTTAGGTCTTTCTTATCCTTTCTGTGTTTCATTATATTTGGGGTGGAGTGTTTATGCAAATTTATTACACATGAAAGAAAGCTTTGACAATCCTGTGGCTAGAATAGATGTCAGCAATGAAATATTCACTATAGATAGCTTCGATAGAGAGACCAAGAAATGACTTGGCAACTGAAGTATCCACATTTTCCATACTTTGCTGTGGTCCTTAATCCAAAGGCAGTGACATAGTAAGACACTATGAAGGATGATGTCGAGTAGGAGGATGGATTTTGTAATGTGGCCTCATATCTAGTCAGACCTGGACTTCAGTCAAAATTTCTGCTCAAGAAAACCACAGATGGCAGATTACCAATATATTTCAGTTAGAGCTAGCATTGGATTTGAAATCACTGAGTATCTGAGCCAAGCAAACCTCTTCTTCAGCTTTGAAAATAGGCATTTTCCTTGGAGAGTGTCTGACTCAGAGTCCCATTATATAGGAGCGAGTTCATCCACTCACAAACTGAGCAAGGACCCTCCTTGGACAGCCTGAGATCCTCTGAAGATGTTTTAGCCCATTATTGCAAGTGGTGAGAAAAGGCTGGTTCTCTCTCCTTTATTTCTATCCTACAATGTCCAGAGAAAGCTTCTTCCTTCGTAAGTGCCAAACGTTCACGTTTAGAGGGAGTTGGGGTATAGTTAGCACCATGTTTTTCCTGCCTCACTCCTACTCTCTATCTGTAGGTTGCCCAGCTTCTAAAATGTATATCTTTCCACTTAAAGAAGTAAAAAATATTTCTGGTTTTCTGCAAAAGGAACAACACAGCAGGAGTATGCAGCATGTAGCTTGACTACTAACAAGTACCTTGTTACCTGGGATAGAACATGTCTCTGACCAGGATATAGTTAGGTAGTTATTTGAAAACTTACATATTACTCCTGAAGTGGATGGAAATATACACTGGCTTTCTGCTTGTATAAGATGTGGGGAGAAGAGGGAGAATATTTTTGTGTTGAAACTTATAAAATAAGGTATTTCTGGAGGAGAAAATGGAATCTTACACCATTGTTCAACACAATCCAATGCCATTCCAGGAACAGTACACTTCAGTATTTATTTCCATGAGACAATTCTGATAAGAGGCAAGGTGGTCCTGAGTGAGCCTATGTTTCTTTCATACATGTCACAACACAGATTTTATGGTAGCCTTTCAACATATCACTATTTCTTTCCCCCTCTAATTCGCCTTTCCTAATCTCCAGCTATTTCAGGCTACCTGCAATGTGCTCTGTTACACCAGATCTTCACTGACTCATAACTGGGAGTTCTGTCATCCTTATTTTGTTCTATTCCCTTCATTGTGTGGCATTCTTCATTTAGCTTATCCAAATGCATTTGTGGTTTATGAAACCAGAAACCTTCAAAGTTGCAATTCCGTGTTCCTTTTAATTGGTTAAAAAAACCGCAACAAATCCAGAACTCCACCAAGGCCAATACAGCATTGCCTAACAGTTGAGCTTTCCTTAAACACAAGGTCAGATTTATTGTTTGTTTCATTACTTATCAAAGACAGTGGCTTACGCACCTTGCACTATCTAGACAGCAGTCTCTTAGGATGTCAAAAGTCAAGGTTACATCACAGCTCTTGACTTTATCCAGGCTCTATGATATACAATGTCACTGTAACAGAGCACTTCCTCTTTGTTCTGGGGGAACTTGATTCATAATGAGCCCATCTAGGGTGTACTCAGATTGTGATAAAGAGCTCTACACAGAGGCTCTTATTTTAGAGAAACAGGTGTTGGCTTTGATTAGAGAAAAATGACATCATCCAAGGGAGAGGAGAAAAAAAAGCAAAGGGAAAGGAAGGCAAAAATAGAAAAAAGTGGCAACCAGACACAAATACATTTGCACATATAAAGCTGTTCTAATGAGAGCCAAATTGATTTGACATTCAGTGGCAGTTTGAAGCCAAAAAAAGCAAAGCAGCCTACAAAAGGCCCAGCTCATTGTTTATGGAGTGTCATACTTCATCATCTGTGAGACCAATAACAGTGATGGGAAGACCTTTAAAAGCAGGGAGTTTGCACAGAATGGCTGCATGGATACCGCTGATGTCAGATCCAATAGAATGATTGTGAGCTATTTCCTGAATTGAAATTATGTTTGTCAGATGAAGTAGATGCTCTCTACAGATTATATCTTTGAGAAGAGGATTTGGTACATTGTTAGAATTCTTGCCTGATTTCTTCTAGGCAGACACAGCCACAATACTTGTCCTATGATGGGTACTGAGCATCAAACTGCCCTGAAGAAAAAACAGAGATGAGAAAAAAATTACATAGCATGCAAATAGAGCTTCCAGTATATGAAAATTAATCTCTTGAGGAAAAAGAACTTTGCACAAAATCATGTAAATTGACGTAGGCACTCCTTTCATCGTCCTTATTTTCATAGATAACTTTGTAAATATTTTTACAAACACAATTTTTTATATTTTCATTACAACAGTGGAGCCCTGTCATTAGTAGACTGTAGAATATACTTTGTCCATCCCTGCTTTTATTTAGAACACCTGGTGAGGAGTGACATATTTATCAAATGTTGGTGAATGCCAACGTGAATTAAATAAGCCTTCAAAAAGACGTGAGATGCTATAGCCTTGTACAGGAAAGGATATGTGTAGAAAGCAGTCTCTCTCTTTTTGCCTTCTAGCTATGAGCTCAATCTAGATATCACAATATTGATATTAAATTCTGATACTAATGTTTCTATTTAGATGTCACTAGAAAATCTGTTTCTTTGTTGGGGAAAAATTCAGGAATTTCAGCCTCCTGGGTCTCAATTTTCTAATGACTCACTGGAGTACAAACAGACAGTGACCTCAAATTAGCAATTCCTTAATCACATTTTACATACAGTGTCCAGTGTGGCTTCATAACTCAAAAAGCACTATTAGGGTGACCAAACTTACAACGGATGGCACAAGACAAAAAAATTAAGAGAGACAAGATACATGGAGGTAGGTCTAAGTGAATAAATTAAACATTTTCTTCCATTCACATTAAAAACAAAAATCAGTTTAACCTTTTTTTGTGAACCTTCCATTCCATTTCCTGTAAATATTTGGGTCTGTGAGTTTATTAGCATGACAATCCACCAATATAAATAGATCAGTAGGTCAAAATGTTTAAATACTCACAAAAAGCCAACATTACATCTATATTAAATACCATGTTCTGTGGCATATGAAGACAGTGTACTTTGGTTATGAATTATGTATGCAGACATAATTCCTGCTGTGTTAGCTTTAGGTTGTAAATCATATGATTGAGTTTCTTTTGTCATATTTAGGAGAATTATAAGCAACACTGGAATAAATTACAAATTTTGAATACTACAAGATAGGTTTCTAAATTCACTCTGTGATAGTACCTAGAGATTCAAGGCCATATCTGTTCTACCACAGCCTTGACTTCAGTTTGCAGGAGAAATGGGGTTGCTCTGTGTCTAAGGCCTACTGGTTTAGTCGTCAGTCTGAAGTCCTACAGTCATGGCACTTAATTCTACTGAATTAAATATTAAAATGCAGTCAGCAGGATAAACACTTCAACAAGTGGATTTCACTTTTCTCAGGCTGTAAGTGTTTTCATGGTTAATTGTATTGTAGAAAAAGTAAACAGGAAATCAGTTACTAAAGAATGAAGAACTGCATTGCTACCAAATTTTGTTAAAACATTTAAAATGTTACCTTTTAGGATATAGTGGCAGAATTGTAACACCACAGAAGTGAATGCAAGCAATTTACATTTCCCTTAGAGCTATTGTTTCACACTGTCTGAAGATTCAGGCTATGTCTTTCACTGCTGAGAAACGATGTATTTTACATTGAGCAATGTAAACTTTTATAAATTAGTGAAAACAAGAAAAAGACAAATTTCACTTTAATGTAGCTAGTCAAGGTTAAGCTCTGCCATTATACTGACAAATTATAAAGAGAAATTGCATGATGTTAACAATGAAAATATAGCCTTCGCAAGAGAGCACTGTATTAACTACCTGCTGTTCATATTGGAATCTTCCCTCCACAGTTCTACACTTAAGAAGTCTGAAAACACCTTGCATTTTGGTTTTGTATTTCCTTCCACATCTGTGAAAAGTTATATTTTTTATACAAAATTCTTCTGAAAAAGAGAGAACCAAAGTAAGTAGGCTCAATGTATAAACTTCTGCATGTATATTTAAAAAAATAATTTATTGGTACAAATTACAATGAATTATTTATATCAGTTACAGTCAAAATATTTTTTTTTACTTAGTCACTGTCTGCTTTCTATGCCATATCAAGACCAACTATTATTTACAGAAAAATTCGTAAATTATCTCAAAGAGTGAATATGTCAATTTTCTAGTTTGGTCATGGACAATTTATGTATCAAAAAAGTGACATTCACAAAACAGCTTTTCAGTTTGATTTTTCCTATCAGACAACCAGGTGTCATTAAGCTGGAAAACTGTTTTGAAGTAGTAGACTTAGGCAATTGATTCTGCTTAGTTCATCAAAAGGATCAAGAACACCTGATTCAGATGTGTAATTACCAGGTATGAAACAGCTGTTTCATCTAGCAAAAAGAGCAGACCAATTCACTAAAAGCTAAAGATGGTTTAAGAAGTAACGATTTTAGTTTATTTTTTTTCCTTACACTGAGGTTGATTAACTACTGGAACAAATTAACTCAGCAAGTAGCAATTTCTCCATTGCCTGTAATATCTGCAGCAGAAATGGATTTTTTTTTTTCCCTGAAAGACAAGCTTAGCTAATCCAAAGCTGGAACAAAATTTGTTGCCAGAGATAAAGGTGTGGGAACTCCCATTCTCTGATAACTTATACTAAGTGTGTAACTTTTCATAGGACTTCCTTACCGGTAGGGTTTGGATAGTTTAGATAGATGGCTACTGAGTGGTGCCTGACGCAAGTTACTCGGCTCAGAAAAAAGATGTAAGATAAAATTTTATGTGTTATATGAAGATGCAATAGTCTGGATAACCTAGAGATTTCTTTAGTTTTAAAACTGACAGGTTTCTCTTAGTATCTCTAGGACATAAAGCACACACAAGGAACAGTATGAAACCCTACAGGAGTGAAAATATTCCTCTGATCTATTCCAAAAGTGGTTCTTTAGGTTTTTAGCTCCTCAACATATTGTCTTATCTGCAATACTGTAGTGAAAATAATTTTATTTGCATTCTTTTTACTTCCAGTGTCACAATCTGTTTACTTACATTTCGTACAGCTAAGTCTGTACCATATTTTATTCCGTCTATCTAGCTTCAGCTGAATTGCTTAGTAAATTCCTCCTTTCCCAGCTCAGTAGAGTCACTGAGCCTGCACAGGCACTGCTAAACACGTTCTGAAGACGACTGCTTAAACAGGTGTACTGAAAGCCTCACTGACACAGGTAATGTTTGGTGCTGATGGCAAAAAGACTATTAAAAAACCAAGGTAGGATTTACACTTAGGTAACTAAGAGAATTGATGCTGGGCTTGTAAACAGGCCAGGTTAAATACAGACACTAAGATTATATGCAGCAAGCAGTTATACACTTTTTCAGTATAAACCTTCAGTGTAAAGAAAAATCTCTTATCAAGGAAGTGTGACTACTGACTACAAGCTCTGCTGCTTAGAGACTCGTTATTTTTTAAAGAGAAAATTTTCTCTTGGTTGGGAATCTAGTAAGAAATTATTTGCAAGAGGACAGACAGTCAGACAATAGGAGTTATCCTGGAAGAAAACTAAAACGCAGGTCCCTCTTCCCTGTCTTTCCTACCACTCTGTACGCCACTCTCTTGTTACAGTGGGATGTTTGGAGGCATATTTTCTAAAACAGTTCCCAGCCAGATAACCTTCACTCATGCCAAACTGTTCATTTTAAAGCTGTGAGCTCCCTCACCGAGGCTAGACTTAGCCATCCTCGCACAAAACTATGAGAGGCTCCAAGATGTCTCCTGTATGCCATTAAACCTGCCTCTTCACTCAAAAGGCTCTTTCTAAGTAGTGATACCAGGTCTAACTGTGCAGCTGGAAACGACTGGAGATCCAACTCTGCTGCAGCAACTTGCAAAAGTTGAAAATGAGTAGTTCCTAGGAAGTCATGTTGCAAGAAGTTCACATGACATCTGTTTCCAGGAGATACACAGTCAGAGTTCAGGCACCGTTACAAGCCCATCAGTTTCTTGAAAGGAAATGCATATACGTATAGTGTAGCACATACATTTTCTGTGCAGGCTTTCACTAACAGAAAGTTAGTTTGCATACGTATCTCCAAAACTATGGTTTTACATGACGTCTTAAGGCGTCTTAACTGCCGTGTAAGAACTGAATGCAGTTCACTGGCTATCCTTTGTAGTTCAAAGTGGAAAACTAACTGAGATGCTCTGAAACAGCTCGTATTTCTGCACATGTCTGAAGTCGGATGAATACGGCTCCCTTTTTGAGTAAAAAAATGGGGAAAATCAATGAAGGCAATGGGAGAAAAATTATTTTAATTCCAAAATTATTAATTGCACGACATCCTTTGTGTTTTTCAGAATTTTTCTTGCTCTGAAAACCAAGTGATTTTTATCTGGGTAGTCATCCTGAATGCGACTGTTAGAAGAAAAAGCTTAAAACCGGGCATGTCAAATCGCTTTTCATAATGAAACTTGCAGCATAGAAAACTTTGCATTATATGTATTGAAGAATGAATACGCAAAGTGTAAGAATGTCCTTCGGCAAGATACCTGAACTATAATAAAACTATTACCTACAACAAAATGTTCCACCAACACTAGGGGCCAGTGAGAAGAGGCGTTTTATTTCTGAACCTGCCTGTGCAAAGATGAGTAGTATTCTCAGATCTATGAAAGCACAAAACAGAAAACAAAGAGAAAACCACCCTGCACTTGTAAGGAAAACTGCTGCTTCTATTTTATCAGCAGCAATAACTACTTGACAATTGGGTTTTAGTTAATCCTTTCATTAGTAAACAAAAAACCCAAATACCATCAAGCTAGATAAAGATAGGTTGCTCTTTATAGAGCAGTTTCTGGTGCTAATAGAAGTAAAACAGTGCGGTTTTACTTTACAGCACCCTCCTCCAGCTTCTTTCCTCCGTTGCTTTATTTCAGCCACTGAAGTAAGAGGGTATGAACAGGAATATATGTGGAAAGAGACTGGTTCTCAGTAAAAAGCTGTTTTCTTATGCAGCTGCTATTTTATTGTAGAACTACATTAAAAAACTAAAATGGAAAACAAGGCAGTTTTGCAGCAGGTATTGTATAAGCAAACATACCTTTATTTTCCACATGCCATGTGAAAGCAAATCGAGTGTCTTTTGGTCAACTGTGAAATGCCATTTGTAAATGGGAGTAACTTAGGTTCAGTAGGGTTTCTTTTCCTTTCTAATTTGTTGCAAGTTTGCTTTTGTTTATGAAAATAGATTTGATCAGCTAATCAGAGTGTAGAGGTAGTGTTCACTCATTCAGCGGTATTCGGCAGTTTTTATTCACTTTTATACTTCATTGCATTTTCACTCTTGGAAACTCATTTACATAATCTCCGTATGGTCATTTCACAGTAACTGTATGTGACTCTGGATATGCCAGCTAATTATTACCCTAAGCTATCTGAGAACACCTAACTACACAGTGACTATACAGTTATTTCTTAATACTCAAAACTCTAGATTGAAAGCCCTCTGACTGGTCCAATACCATGAAATGTCAAGCTGTTTACCAACAATAAAGACCGTGCCTCTGCTTCTCAGCCCCTGCAGCTGAAGCAGAAAATGCCAGTGTTTACTTAAAGAAGAAGGGGAGAAAGAAGCTCTCTTTCCTCTGTGCTTGGTCCTGTGGCTGTGGGAGTGAACAGTAGTTTTTGTCATTGATTTCAATGGGAATTGAATCTGACTCTCTCACCCTCTTTATGCCCTGTCCTCTTGCCCTTCAAGAAAATACTTTATTTACACAGTAATTGTCATAAAATTATAAATTCTGTAGATGAGATTCTGCTGTAATTCCTTGTCTACTGGCTTAGTTTAGGTTTCCCATCATCTCATACGGAGCCATGATGTACATGTCTCTATATCTGAACATGTAATTTCACTAGAAAAATAAGAGAGAAAGCGAGAATTTTCCCTTGGAGCTTTTGTAGGCCAAAATCTGCAGGTATTTTTACCATAGGATCCCAGCTTCCCTGAGCTTTGGCCACTACTTTCCAGCATTACTGTGACACAAGATGGCTTATCATGAGGCTGCTTCCTTTTTGTCAGAGTAGAGTTTGGATTAAATGACTATGGAAGGGGGCAAAGGCAAATTATGAAAGGCAGGACTTTCCTCCCCAGCAACTGAATTAAAAAATGCCACTGACTTTAATCACCAGTTACAGGGTATTGAATTGTACAGGGTTTTAGAATTTGGCAGAAGAGACGAAGCATTTCTGAATGGGGATAAAGGAAAGCACAGAAAAGCATATATAAAAATGCAGGGGGAAAAAAGCTGTTTTCTTTGATATTTTACAGAATATGCAGAAATAACATTTGGATAATGATTAAATAATACTGAGGAAGTCTACTGTGCAAACAAGGAATTTCTCAGGGTTGTGTATGTGTGTGCTATTTAATTGTTTGGGATTTTTGGTTGAGATTTCTTTTCAAAAAGAATGATGTGATCTAAAAAGAGGGGACAAGCTTGGTTCAGTTATAGCTTTCATATAATTACTACAAACTAATGCAAATTAGACTGTAGGTCTGCTCAATGTACATTTCTGTGCTTGCCAAATTATGTTTGGCAGTGTGGTCAAGCAATAACAGATGCACACTGTGCCTAGTTTTCTCGGGCTGTTCAATAATTAGGAGGGCCATGTATTATAATAAACCACATCCCCTTGGCTGAGATTTGGATGCAAATTGCACACTAATTCACTTCCAAGTTTTTTGGAAGCATACCAAAAGACATGAAAATTAGGGAAATATACTATTTACTTCGGGAAATGTGTTTAAAACTAAATAAGGCTCATTTGTAAGCAGTGTTCATCTATTCCATCCTTGTAAAAAAAAATTGACAATAAGTTCCCTTTCCTTTACACTATTTAGTTCAGCTCTAGCACAGAGCAGCTAATGTGACACCTCTGCAATGTTCATGGCATCTCTATTATTCTTGTACTGTGAGAATACAATATAAAAGACAGTTACTCTGCTTTGTATTTCTCTAAGGTATTGCTGAGGTTGAGTGGGTGATATCAGTTCAATGAAAGACTTGAATCACACTGCAATCCAAATTCTTTGCAATCGTTGAGTTGTAATGGCATGCTGTTTATAGCAGAAAATTCGTCTTTTGAAAAAGCTGAAGATTCTTTACCCTTAGCTATTATACAAAGGCTGAATGGACAGATTTAATGAAAAAAACACTTAATGAACGAAATTCTAGGAAATCCAGCAATGTGATGTAGTTACATGCGTAGATGTAACTATACCTGTCTCCAATTCTGGAGAAACAGAAAATTAAAATAATTGAACTTATTGCTACATGTATTAACAGATAGTTAGGTTGTCCTGAAAATCATTTAACAGTGAACTGCCTTGCAGTTAACACTCTTAAACGGAGAAATATAATGCAACCTAGAAGTGGTGTAATAAGAGATACATCTCTCGTGTTTATTGCCTACTAATTGTGTTGTGATTGCACCAAAGAGACAGGCTCATGGATTAGGACTCCTCTGTATATACTCTAGACAAATACAGAAAAAAAGTCAGTGAAAACGGCAGAAATCAGGATGCTTTCCTGCAGTATTATTTTAAGTTTTTTTGTTTTAAGAAGAGATATCACGGAACATAGTTTTGTAAATCTTTCCAGGCATTTTAAATTTTACGGTGATGTTGAAGCAGTTCTTTGCAAGAAGACAATGAGGCAAAACGTCGCTTGCCAAAAATATAAAAACCCCTTTCAATATATTCTACATTGCCAGCACAATTTTAGTGACTATAGTGTAATTTTGACATGGGTGACTTAGTTGTAAACTAATTCACATGGGCACTAGCAGAAATCTCTGTAGTAAAGCTAAAGTCAGTAGATTACTCTTGAAGTCTTAATTGTTAAAATTTTGATAATACAGAAATACAGGCATAATGACAGTAGGCAAGTGTACTAGGATTAAGGCTGTTTTTAGGAGGATAAATCCATGCTGTGACATACAGCCATGGCTAGACTGCTATGTATGTCATGTTTACAGAGTTTTATAGTAGGTATCTCTTAGGTGTTCATCCTATTTGGTGGTTGTTGGTATTGCGACTGTATCATCATAGACTAACACAACAGCAACAAAATTCTTATTTCCAGCATGATGAACACAGAGTTAACTACATAAAAGCAGTTTTGGCAAAAGTACTGTTCACTCTGTATGTTAAGATTGAAAACAGGCTAAAGACTGAATGTGGAAAAGCAGATGAAATTGTAAACTCATTTGAATCATTTAAATTAAGGGACTATGAAGAGCTTTAGGTGAATTTTGTAAAAATAACTGGTTGAACAACTTAGTAGCAGATAAGCCTCAACACAGATAACACCTCCCTAAAACACATTAGTGGAAACAGTCTAAAGTATTTATACGTAATGATGTCTCCTGAATTAGTTGTAACCTCTCAGGAAAAAAAGATCTAGGCATTACTGTAGACAGCTCAATGAAGAGACTTGTTCAGTGGTGATTAAAAAAGCAAATAAGATGTTAAATTGTGTTAAGAAGGGAATAGAGAATAGAAAAGAGAAGATTACAATTCCATTATATAAATCGATGGCACATTGATTACTGTATTCAGTTAGACATCTTATTTTAAAAAGACACAAATGAGAAGGTGAAATGAAGTACAATGAAAATGACAAAGGTGTTACTTTCTTAGTCACCAAATTATGTCAGCCCCTCCAGAAGCATAAGGGACTGAGTGGAAAATGTTAATCCCAATTTGAAAGAACCATCCCTAGAAAGCTAGCCCTTTTTTTAACATTTATCGGATGCAAACGAACCCATTTTTTAACATTTATGAGAGACTGCTTCAGCATGCTGCCGGTGTCAGATTCAGGAAAATACAATGATGGTACAGAGACATTTTTGGACTCCAGTCATTCTCTTGAGTGCGTACTCATTGTAGATGTGATGTATGTGTAAATCCAAATCAACATTTGAGAAATAACGTAATTTCCATTTTTAACAAAGACTCTTTCTCTGAAATTAGTCTTTCCACTTAAGCTTCTGGGTATGCTTAGCTTGTAGCATTTTCTTGTAAAGGGGAGTTAGGGGAGAACCTGAGGTTTTTGGGGCTTGGGAGTGGTGGTGGTGGGAGTTATTAGTGCTTTTATGAGGATTTTGCTATTCTTTTTATAGAAACAAATTCATTAAAGTCACTTAGAATTTATTAAGAATTATTATATTCTTGTGAAGTGATGAAGGTTGTTACATCTTGCCTGAACTGTTCAAGGCAGTAGGATATATATGTAGTAGCTTCCCCAGACTTGGAGAAGACCTCTAGGAATATCAAGTTTGTGCATATCTATGTCTGGTGAAACAATATGTGTGCATGTTAAACATTGAAAATAGTCCAAGAGCTGCCATTAGTTTGAATTGATCTGAAATCATGATCTGGAACTGTCAGGAAATTGAAAAATGAGTTATTTCTGCAATTCTTATCTGAGATACTCCCTATCCTTTGAGGAATGTGCAAGAATGTCATCGTCATCGCTGCTGTAACTTCAACAGAACATTAATTCATTACACATGAAACAAAGTATTGAAGATAGGGTGACTGTCCACTCAGAAGACACTTTGGTAATACACCCATATCCAGTTATGTTCCTTCTCTGTATGTGGTGAATGCAATACATGCAGAAGTCTCTCTGGAATGTTACTGAATAAAATAGTCTTCTAATAACATTAAGTAAACTATACATCAAGTTGCGTAAACCTATATAATGCTAAATTTCTAACAAAACTTTGGATATGGGGCAGACCAAACACATTGTCAATTGTCTTGGTCTTGCCAGCTATGTTCCTTCAGCAGTTGACAGCTTTTGTGATTTTTTCAGTCTATTGTACTAGAGGTGATAGGGTTACACTGGCATGTATTCTGTATCTATTAGATGACTGTCTGCATTTAAAGCTCAATGATCTCTGCAGATTCCTTCTAGTCAGTACTCCTACGTTCCTTATCAGAATTTTCCTAGAATAACTTCACCTCTACTGTAGTGTCAGGTGAAAGTCAAGATAAATAAATGAGTTTCTCTAGATTTGATTCATTGTATGACATGTTGACACCATTTAAATTATCATTATGACTTTTTGTTTTCCTTATCATGGTCTCCCTTAATAGCTCTGGCAAGTTAGAACTGAAACCAAGAAATAATTTTTAATTAAATGACTATAAGAAATCTTTTCAAAATTCATAGTACTCAAAAATTTCAAAGAAAGATGGGAACATTTATTTTCAAGCATTTTCAGTTGAAAATAACCCATTTCCCAATCAGTCCACTGAAAACTTTGGATGATAAACTGTTTTGCTGAAAAAATGGAGAAATGTTTTATTATTATTGTTAGCACGCATATGTATATTCCTGTTTACTTTCCTTTTCATTTATTTTTAAAGCTAGAACTCAAATTTGCAAAGGTAGGTAGTTGAGTTAGGTACCTAAATTCCTCCATACGTGTGACAATAAATCTTAGTCAGATCAATGTTTATAATCTGTTTTCTGCTGCTGAATAATATAATGGGAATAACATCTGTAGATTCTTCTGTCTTCATCACTCATTTTTAAATTGTTTTTTAAAAGACTTTGGGACACAGCACCATTGTTTGCTAAGATGGTGGATGGTATGCTTTGTTCTAACCTTACAATGCTCTAGGAAGCGTATAACGACTAAGGATAAATTGTTCTCTTGCAAGACTTGATAGCAGTGTGATCTGCTTCAGCTCAGCAAAAAATATCAATTCTACAATATTACTCAGGAAAGCCCTTCAGTCTAGCGACCCTTATTTGTCGTTTTCATATTATGGAGGTCATATTGGAAGCCTGTTTTTGCTCAGATATGGAATAAAATTTCTGTATTTAAGAAACATGTTAATGTTTCTTACCACGTTAGTCGGACTCCCCCTTTTGCAGTTGCCCTGCAGTTCCCTGGAAGAACCAAAATCCAACCTCTGAGACCGTCAACTGATAGTGGTGGAACCAGCTGAAAAAGAGTTTCTCATTTATATCAGTTCTTCCTGGATAATACAAACTGTGAGGCAAGATCATAGCCAAGTGGAAGGGAAATTTAAATATAAATTACTCGCTGGAGGAATGGTGTGACATTTGTGAAGAAACTAAATTACCATGAGACACAGGCTCGTTCTCTTTCATTGTTTCATGGAGTGAAAAGACCAGCAAAGGTATATGCAGCGTTCAAAGCCTAACAAATAAAAGCTTATACTTGATGTGAGTGGAATGGTCTTGCACTGCTCTTTGTACACTGGCATTTTATCACTGGCATTTTCAAGACATGCTGTCTCCCCTTTTCTCCCTGGCATAATGAGTTTTATCACTCCGTACCAGGAGTACTGTTTTCCTTGGAAGCATGAGGGACTGCTCCAGACTGTCCTACAGTTGAGCAGCCACAACATTTATCTGGAAGAAACATGTTCAAGTAACCATTAGGCAGAAGATGGTTATCTGCCATACCCTAAGCAAATATTGTAGCAAATAACCTACCTGGGATGGGGTGGCAAGAAGATGGTCCTTTACTCCTACCTACTGTTACTTCACGTTTCCTCTGAGAAAAAGACTACTTGCAGGAGCAGTTTTAGGGTAATGAATTTTATTGTCCTAGGTTGTCTCCCTGCAACCTAGACAGGTAAATATCGCCCCTCATAGACTTAAGAGAAATCTCTCTTTTCAGTATTTCCCATGAGCTATTTTAGGTAACTTTTAGTCTATGTTATGTTTTTCTGAATCCCATTGTCAGCTTTCTCTCCCCACAGACTTCATGTAGGGAAACAAAGCACCTGGATTCCAGTAAGTGGCAGGTTTGGTGCTGCAACCACCAGTCAGTGTTTTGATGCTCAAAAAAGTTTTGCAGCAAAGTTTTACATCCTCGAGATTTTGACAACTTTTGCAATTTTAAAGAAGTGGATAAAACTATCTCAGAAGTGGTTACAAAAGCTGGGGACACTTTTGTTAACTGAGCTGTCATTTTGGCATGGTATCAAGTCCGTGGCAGACTCACTGAAAAAACATTGCATCATAAAATAGCCTGTGTTACAGAATCTTAGCATGGAATATACCTAAGAGCATGGGGTCAACCTGTGCTTGTTATCTCATAGAGATTAAAAAAACCCCAAACAACAAAAAACCCCAACCTAGCAGAGGGTTAATTTAAAACCAAGAAGAATCTACTTCAGGCGGTAACGTTTTTTAAACCTTCCTTTATAATTTTTGCTTATCAAGGAGTGCCCTTCTGGTACATCAACTGAGCCAAGACTGAGTTCTCAAATACTATGATGGCTTCTGTTAATTAGATAGTTTATCTGTGATGAGTTGTTGACACTGAGATGATTTGTGTTAAATAATTTTAAAATATTCTGTGGGGCACTAACTTAGATGCATTGTTTGTTCATATTCCAGGCCCCGGCTTCAATCTTTTTTACAGCCCTCGTCAGAAATGAAGTTGATGCTTCAGCAAACTTCTTTAAGTCAGAACGAGTAACATTGCAAAGATATTTTTCACTAACTGGAAATCTCTGTAATAATTTTGTCTTTTTATACTCTGGGCTTTAGTTTAATGCCATAAATTTTTAAGAACATTTTGGGTAATATTATTTAAATATGTCAAGTTTTGCTAGTTTAGCATTTCTTAAATATTTCTTTTGTGATATTTTCCTGCTCACAAATCCATCTCCAGTCCCCCAGTTCAGGGCAAAAAGCAGGAAAGACTGGCAGAATGTGACGCTTCTTTCTACGAGGGTGCTATATTTTTACACATGCTCTATCTTTTGGTGGGCTTTACTTTCACAGGATAGCCTGAGATTTAATTGTGATATACACTATTTGTTACAAAAATCCACACATTGTACTTCAGCAATACTTAATAAGTATTACACTGTTTGAAATAAAAAAAAAAAAATAAGGCTATGTATGGATGAACCAAGGGTAAACACTTACGAGTAGGAGTAAGTATTCTGGCACCGTAACAACAGGAGCACATGATTATTTGCTCCTCTTGTTCTTCTACTCCATAAATTAGTTCTCCCCTCCTATCTTGCTTCTCTGTTCTTATACCTTGCCACCTTCCCATTTCTCTCTATTCTTTTATTTCCTTCTCCCTTTTCAACAAAAATTATGCCCTTCTTTCTGACTGTTTTTATCCACTTTTTTCTTGTTTGCCTCCACTCTCTCTTCTCTTTAAGCCCCAAATGCTCCCTTTTCCTTCTCAACGCCCATCCTTCCTGAGTGGGAGTGCTGCCCATGCCGCTATAACACCTCAGACTCTGTTGTGATCTCCATTCTGCATTTGCACATGGATACAGTCCCCTAATTGAGAGACTTTTTTTTTTTTATTAAAAGCATTAGACATTTATATGTAGGAATAACACTTGCAGAGACATTCTCTAGGTTAAAAGTTAAAAGGGATGTCAATCATCATACTTCAGAACATAAACAGATTGCCAGCGTGGGTAGAAAAGGAATTTTCCCCACATAAAATCATAGAAGTTTGCAATAGAAAAGAACTAATAGGTCAGCTAATCCATCTACCTGCCAATTCAAGCTTCTTCCCCGCTACGCATTTTGCTGTTTCTTTGGCCTCTCAAAAATCTCAAGCGATTGGGCTGTTAATGCTTCCCCGCAGAGATTATACAGTCGTTTAGTGCAACTAGTTTGCTTCCCAGATTTTTTGGGGTAGTCAGCCTAAACTTTCTTTTATTACCTTCATCCCACTAGTCTTAATGGCACTTCCATCTATGATATTAAATAGCACTTCTCTCCTGCCTTATTTTTTACACCTTTCCAGTAAATATAAATTGCTGCCACAGCCTGTTTGATGATTCTTATCTAAGCAATTAGTTGCCTTTAGCTAAACAAATAATTCTTTTCAGTATCACCTCTGCTTAAAATTATACTTCTGTAACTACAACACACATGAGAAGAATCACCTACATCACGACTGCAGGAAAACTAGAGCTTCTGAAAATACATATACAAATACAAATAAATAGATTTGTCAACAATACCCTTATATGTGGCACACTTACATTCATGCAAAATGAATGTGCAGCTAACTCTATTATGTTTCCGTGTAAGACAGCTCTTTCAGCTATGTGAATGTTTCTGTGGTACTCCATTCTGTCCTGAAATTCTTTGTTCAGGAAGGAAGATAGCTTTCCAAATCAGGTCTCTGTCTCTTCAGTGGTAAAATTTTGGTTTGGGGATTTAGAACAACGATGAATGTTCAATGAAATCAAAAATACAGAGAAAAGCTTTAAAGGTGGACAGGGAGGTTAAGCAGGTAAAAAAGTGCTGTATGTCCCTTCCTGGGCCACTTATAAATCACCCCACAGACCACTAAAATTAGTGAAACCAGAATGCTCCAGCAAGTTTTAAATTTCTCATATCTTAGTTTGTAAACAAGGGGAAGATAAAGAAATGTACAGGTAACCCTGAAGCAGGCTGGGGAATACCTTGCCTGGGTCTTATAGGGCCACGTGCTCTTGCAGATGTCATGGAGGACGGGGTGAGAGCGCACTGCGTCGCTGTCCAAAGGTATCACATGTGAGACTTCCGTTATTTGTGGGATTAGTAACATGCCAGAACAAATAGGAAGGTATTGTGTTATTGTTATAGTACCTAGGAGTCAGAAAACCAACAGAGAGAATACTCACCCTTGCTGCAAATGGCTTTCAACTACTACGTTTCTCTTTTCCTAGACAAATGTAACTCTCCACTCTTCTAAACCTTATATCATCATTTTTCCAGAGCTATGGCTTTTGCAAGCCTAAGGTTTTACTGTAGAGATACTTTGAAAGTCTTGTGGTCAAATTCTAAGCAGTTGCTGTCAGATTAAAGTGGCTAGTGACCTTCGCTGCGCTCCCTAGCCCTCAAGACACTTTCAGACTTCGTTGACCTAAGGAGAACCGTGGTCAAGGCTGTTCACATAGCAAAAGCAGATTGCAGTGGTCCTCCTGTAAAAGTATGCCGAAAAGCCCAATATAGAACTTTCTATTGTAGGTCAATTTCTATTATAATTCTAGCAAGCAAGTAGGTAATATACTTAAAATACAGGTGATTAAATGTTTACTATAAAGTATCCTAACTAGACACATTTCTGTAACTCAGTTTTTGTATTTCTTTACATCCTTTGTAGATTAGCGTAAACACAATTAATTAATCATGAAAAGCAACTCCTACAGAGTAGAAGCAGGATTTTAGCTTCCAAAGCAACTTCCCTGCCAGACCTGAAAAATCTTATTCATTGTCAAGCAGTGTCACTCTTCTTAGCCAGCCTTTGATACCATGAGGTGCAGCAACCAAGAATTGCAGCAGTCTGCCTGTTTTCTGACATGGATACAGGATTGAAATATACTGGGCTATTTGCACCATCTGGTACATGCATTTCAGTTGAATGAAAGCAGATGAACTCCTGGGCACTTTGGTGATGAAACACCAGGAGAAAAGGAAACAAAACCCAAGAGACAAAAAAGTGTTAGCGAGGAAAAGCAAGCTGAATTGATCTCATTTCTGGACTATGGAAGGCCATCTTCTAGGTTTCCTCACGCTCGACATTGGACTACATGTTTGACTCCTTGCGCGTCTGGAATATGATCCTTTCTAGTTTTGAAATCTAGGGATTTATAAATATGTATATACCAATGTTGCTGTGACTATGATTTGCAGCTGTCAATCAGTTTGCCTTTATGGCTGTAAATTTTCATTTCACTAGATTTTTTTGTGTAGTCTTCTCAAAAGAATAAAAGTCTACTCCACATCTCCACATTTTAGACAGAAGAGTAATGCATGATTAACAGTATGCTGAGAGGTGTCACATTCACATTAACACTGATGTGTGAACCAGTGGTCAAATGGCAGATTACATGTCTGTCACAACACATCAGGGCAGTGTTCCAGTCTGCCAGCTTTACCCTGCCCAGCTTCTTCAAACAAAGAGTTCTTCTGAAAATTGTAGCACAAAAAGAATGTTGAGCCTTTGGGGGAAAAAGAAGTGTGTCTCACGGTCAAGCTTTTTGAAGTCTTAGTAACATCAAATGGCAGAAGGGGTTACTCACAGTCACAAAACCTTGCAGGTTCATGGATGACTATAACACAAATGTTGCATATGTGGCCTTATCAAAGATTTTCTGCACGTTAACTATATAACTGAAAAGGTACTATGGCTGGCATATTTCGATTTGGAGAAAGGATGCCAATTCTATCAAGGCTAGAAAAACTCTGACCCCGTTCCAGAAGAAAAAGCAGGTTTTTGGAATATCGTTTCAAGCAAGAAGTTCCAGTTCATTGGAAACGTCATGAAAAGTGTCCTTCTCCTTTTGTCTTAAGGAGAGAATTTTATTTCTGAAGTGGATAATTAACTAGCTGCTTGATGTCTTATATAGCAGATAGTCACACCTGGAACTGAAGTGACTTTTAGTGGGTAATGATGTCTGAAGCCAATACATATAACGAAGCGGAACATATTTTCAATCCCTTGGGAAGTTTTCTTATATTAAAAGCAAAGTTTTAGACAATAATGTAATATTGTTCGCAAAATCAAAAATACTTTCTCAGGGTTTAAAAATGCTTTCTAGGGGGTTGTGAATATCATGCTCACTTGAACAGTGCCTGACTTCTTACATGCTGTAAATCCCAGAAGGTCTGCTGAACTTTCCTGGAAGTTAAATTGTTGTTCCAGCAGTACTCTTACTGCATTGGAAGCATAAAATGGAAGATATCAAGCCTAAAACATTGAAAACACTTAAGTTCTATTTTCAAGACCACCTACATTACATAGGTCTTCTTTACAACATAAAAACACGTCTGTGGAAGAATATTATCAAAATAATATTCTTGTGAGTAGTTAGCATATGAGCCAGTATTTGGACACAGCCCAAAATGAGTAGTTAAGTATTGTCTTGGCCCATCTCTTAAATGTTAGTATGTGTTTACCATATGTAATGGACTTGATGATAACCTCTTACAGCATTTTAAGCATTGACTTTATTGGAATAACTCCTGGCTTGTACAAAAACAAGAACTGGAAGGTGGAATCTATGTATAGATAGGATATGGAAATACATATATATATCTATTATGTGTGCATCTTCAATATGCTATGTATACTCTCTCTACATAACAATATAGAATACATATTCTACATTCTGTAAAATATTGCGTATTAACAAATAGAAATATAGTACTCTCCTTATATAGTGACTACTTGGGTTATTACATCGATTCTGCATGGATAAACATTTCCATACAAATTACTGCAAAATTCAGTCCTTTGTATCATCATTTAGCTTTTACCAAAATCCTCTTCTCTGCTCCCAACTTAAAATATTGAAGAATACATATACAGTTGCCAAGATCTATGAATTTATATAGTCCATACACATTTATTTTAAAACTAGTATATTATGGTGATAGAAAACAACTTTTCTAATTTTTCTTTTTTTAACTGTAAATTGTTATTTCATGAAAAAAATATAACACTGCTTTGTTAGTGAAACGAAGTTCAACAACATTCAGATGAGCCCCAATTCAGTTTGTCAGGCTTGGCTTGCTTTCATCATTTTTTTTCTTCCTGACACTATGAACCTGCTGCTACTGTCATAAGATGTAAAGTTTATTTCTGTACACATTTTGCTTCTCATTTCTGTATGAATGGCTCCTATGTCTTGAGGCATAGAAATGTTAGTTTCTGTGGATTGAATTTAGGCTTCTCAGGAATCACATAGGTATGGCATGTTACAAACAGAAAGAGTAGCTAGAGGGTCTGAATTCCACCTTTAGCTATCTTCTTTCTAATTTACTTAAAGTCACGTAAATAATTATTCTTAAGCAAAGGTCTTACTGTATGTTACAGTGCTATACATAAAAAGCAACCATAGTTGTGCAGCGCAGCATGGTGTTATAAATGATACAGCAGTATAATATTTTACATTTAGAAAATAGATAAAAAACATGCACAACATAAATGAAATGTTTTCACTGACATTCATTAATTTTATTTTCATATTCAAAGATAGATAATCTTAATGAAATGTATTTTAAACTCTTATAAATGCACACTTGAGAAATGTCTAATATTATGTCGAATATTATGTCAAATATTATGTCGAATAAAAGGTCTAATATTATTCTGGTAGGAAGAAAAGAGGTATACTTGTATGAAAATGGTCTCCAAAAAATCGTAGCTAACACATGGAGTTTATTGCCTGTGAAGAACTTTAGTAAAAATAGTAATAAAATAGTACTTAGTGTAGTGGAATTTTCATAAGCATTTATTATTGGTCAGCTCTGTTTCTTTTAAGTTTCATGCACATTCTCAATAATTTCTGCAGAAGCAGAGTTTCTTGAACTGTAAGACAAGATTCATGGGGAGAATTACGTTCTTAAAGTAGCAGTTAGGCATCTAAATAAAGCAACAACATTTCATTCTGTAGCGTTCACAAAACAAAATCCGTACTGAACTGATGCCTGTAAGTGTCTAGAGCTGCTCAGCATCCACATTTTTTCCAAATAGTATTCCTGTAATGTCTTGTTAGGTGCATGCTGAACAACCTACACTTTCAAAACAGCAGGAGAAGTATCAGCTAACACTCTAGGCTCAGTGTAATTCACAGATTAATTTCACAACCCTGTCTGTGGGTCCTGAAAGTATTGCCTATACTTAGCTGTCAATTACAGACTGAAGTGATTTAAATGATCCTTGTTACAGGTTTGTTTTTGCTTCTGCATTTCATTTCAAAAATTACTTATACACATGGTATTATTACAATATAATGAGTCATCGGTTAATTATTTTTGACATCTAGGATAATAAAAATATTCTAATGTTCCCGTTATTAATAGAATTGGCCTATCTTTATGAAACTCAATATACCAAACTGCCATGATCGTTGGAAAAATTGGCACCGACTCACATTTTCATCTTTAAAACAGCGCAGGTAGTGTTTGCATCTAACTTCTGTGAAGACAAGTACAACCTGCAAGTCTGTCTCTACATAACTGCAGATAAGCAGTGTTTAACCTACCCTAGTTTAAAAGCCTTTCAGCAAAATGCGTGATAACGACACACACTATCAAAAATAATCTTCGACCGACCACATGCTGTGTAAGGGTAACCAGTGAAATACTTCATAAACAGACAGAATGCAAACATGCACAAACACACAAACCACTAATGCCGTAAACAACCTCAAGCACAGTACAAACAAAACGCATGCCAAGAAACCTGCTTGAAAATTTGTACTATAGAAAAATACACTCAAAATGTATTTGACTACTTATTACACAATAAACAAAACTATGCAAAGTCCATGACGGCCCTTGAATGAAGCTGCCAAGCTCCAGAGACTTTTTATGATTCACTGTCCCTGGATAGATATATGTTATGTATGATCTTTAGGGTGCCTCTTCTTGTCCTCCCTGCATATGTCAGCTAATAACTATAGGCAACATATACATGATATGTGACCATGTGTCCCCTTTATGCTTATCACAATTTAAAAAATCTAGTAATTATTAGGTAAGTATTTGAGTACTCAGCAAATATAATAATCTAAATCAGGGAACTAATTTACTCCTGATATAAGTACACTTACTTCAATACCACTTTGCATCTGCAGGTAAAATCACTTCTATATAAAATTTAAAGACAGTGTTTCATTCTTTTTGGACTGATTACGGTGCATATGAGAATGACAACCACTCTTCTGAAAACACCTAAGGCCTCACAACAACGTGACAAAGCCAAGCGCTTCAGTACTTAACGTGGCACTCTGCTGCCAAGTGAAACCCTTAGCCCACGCTTGGCAGGCAGATGGGCTGCAGGCTAATCTGAATAAGATTTATGTTAGTGAAAAACAGAGAAGGTTGCTGTTAAGTAGGAAACACAGAGAAGAAAGTCAGAGCCCAGAACCTGTCCCTCAGAAGGAGTTAGGTCTATCAGTTCTGTCTGTAAACTAGAGTTTATTCTGAGGTTCCTCCCCTGAAGTCTCGTCTGGGGGAGGTTGTGAGTTAGGACCAATTTAGCACCCAGCTTTAAGACAGCAACCACAAAAGATGTAATTTCTTGAAAACTACTCCCAGATTCTTCCTATATCCTTTTACCACTGATGTGGCAAACAGCAGCACAGTGTTGTGGTAGGTTCTGCACCGCATGTTTAATGGACGGGCAAATACGTAACGACTAACTGTAGTCTTTTCCTTGCTGGAGCTCTGACTTTGTCCTTTGTCTTCTCACACAGGTGTTTAGGTTCACAAAACCTGCAGGAATGTTGTGATCTTCAGTCCTTTAAAAAGATCCGTTATGCTGACCAAATGCGTACAGGACTGTGGCAGAAAAGGGCAGATAAAAAGATGGACTGGTATTGTGTGTCTGCTTTCTTAAGGCTAATCCCACTCTATGCCAATAGTTAAAATGCCTAGCTGGGCGCAGGACATCCAGGCTGAAGTTCACTGAGAATCAGAAGTGAATCAGAGAGTGAGCTGACTGGTAGGAGATGCTGAGAAGAGAGGGAAAGTCCAGGCGCAATACAAATCTGAGCATCAGTTCGCCAAGCTTCCTAATCAATCGCTGCTAAGAAATACTGAGGTAGATCTTTGAGGACATGTCCAAGCTGTCACCTCAACACAAGAAGGTTTAAGGAGCACAGTGAAAAAATGTGAATGATCTCCAAGTAAGCTAGTATCAGAAAATGACTCAAGTTTCACCGATAACTAAACAGACTGCAAGTGTGGGCACTGATTTATCAGTTCTGATCACTCATACTGGGGCAATCCACACTGCCCATCCAGGCAGAAGTCACTATCCCCATGGTAGAGACAGGATGTTCATTCCCCAGATGCTGCTGTTTATACCTAGGCATATTAAAATAAGTGCAATTAGTGGTCTTGCAAAGTAATACAGAATTTCGTGTCACAGATTGGCTGAAAGGTTATACGTCACCTCTTCATCCATACTGTTCAGCTGATGCCCCAGGAGAATTATCATTTAAATTCAAGATATTTCATGAATCTTCATCACCAGATTGCACTGATTAAACTAGTCAAACTCTAAATCAATTCAGTTAAATGGGCATAACTTTTGCACTACAGCTCAGTCCTCAGAAAAGGACCAATTGTTAATTAGATTATTTACTGGTTTTTTTTTATTAACACTTGTTTAATTTGAAACTTAACAAACAGTAAGAAGTAAAGACCTTTCTTTTATTAATTTTCATTAAAGTGTGTGCCAAAAACGTGTTTCTGAATACTCTTCAGGAGTAGGAAAGTCTTCAGGAGAAGGTGGCAAACCAAGATATCACTGATATTTTAGAATTTAGGGATATCATACACACACAAAAATTAACCAGGTGGACATGGAAAGAAGTGGGAGTTCCTAAGGTTGATTTTTTTCAGACCTTTTCCTAAATCAGAATTAAGTAACAAGTTAGTTGTTTTCCTTTTCTTTACCCTTCAGATCTTGCTTATAAACAGCTTTAAATGTTCTTCTTAATTATCTATGCATCCATATTCTCCATGTGTCTTTTCCTTGGTGACTGTCTGCCTTTGAAGAATACTGATTGAGATGAACTGTGTATGTCTGCCCATTCTCAGCAGAAGCAAGTTTTTTTCAATTTTTCACTCCGACTAAAGATCAACTCGGGACAATCAACACTACTGCATGTTTTCAAATTGAGACTTGAGAATTTGCTGGCTAGTACAAAAATGCAACATTATGCTTTTTAAATTTGGAAAGGATTTTCTCCTCTTGGTAGTAGAATTCTGACGCAGAGTTTTTGAGGACCTTTTTTCCTCAGATATAACACAGGAAAGTTTCTGGAGATACAGTTACTGCATTCTTTGTTTTTTTAAGTGGTTACCTACTTGCCTAAATTCTTTTGTAGCAACAATCCTCTCTTGTTGCAGTGAAGTAATTTTAGTTTATATTAAAAAAAAAATAGAGCGGATAAAGCTTTGGCTTTGGCATGGGTGAGTATCACTGCCTGAAATCACGCTTGATTTGGAAGGTTTTGGCTATGGTGGTGCAAATCCCTTTACACAACTTCAGACTTTAGGGCAGTAGGGGATATTCAAGTTCCTTCATGATAACTGATCCTGACTCAGTGATTAAAGATCTCGGGTGACCCGACATCTCTGGAGCTCTGCTACAGAAAATAAAGTCATGGCCAGAAGCCTTTAAACCCACATACTTGTCTGTGTGTTTATTAATGTCATCCCCAGTGGCAAATGCAATATATGGTTTAAAAAAATAACACTTTATTTTTTTAAACTGGATTTATAAAGTCCAAATGTTTGCTTAGAAATTAAACATTTTGGTACTGGGGCCTCTAGGATATGTTGGCAGTGGAAAAACTAACCTACACCAGATGGCAGAGGTTAAAGAAATACTATAAAATATGGCTTCTATTCATACAGTTCTCAGACAAACAGAACCCCAAGCAGAAAAAAACTGTGAAAGTGGAAAACCTTTTCATTTGCTTACATTTCTCTTTGCTACTCAGCAAACCTGAGAGGTATTGTATCATCACGTATCAAGAAAGTAATATGCCAGATTGTTGTAACAGGTGGAATATGTTTGTTTGTAACACGTTGAATCTGAAATAAAGAAAGGATCAAAGTTACTAAAGGTTCTACAAAAACATTTACAAAATGTAAGTACCTTGGATTTGTACCTGCAAAGCTTACTGCATAAATGAGAATTTGAGACAATAGCTCCATTTTGCACAAAACATATAAAAATTAAACTCTCATTTTTTTACAGATTCAGTTAATTTGTCTAGGTGAACATGTAAGCTAAAGAGATAATTCTGCATTAGCGATTTTAAGTAACCATTTCATAAATATAAAGGAGAGCAATTTTTATCTAGACTTCATCCTATTTTATCTAAACTATATCATCTTTACACTTCATCCTTAGTTTTTGTATTTGTTTCTAAAGCTTCTTAAAAACACAACTGTTTTGTAACTTCAATGTGCTTGACTTACACAGCATTTGATGAATATATTATTTTTATAATACAAATGCATCCTTATAAGAGAAATACTTGTTGTATATTTTTTGTCACTTCAAAAAAATCCACTGTGGAACACTATCTGTAAAGCAAAACACGTGATATAACCCATTTTCTTATCATGTATGTAGTCATGTAATGTTTTAAAAAAAAAGGGAGAAAAAAACTGATGTGAACTTGGGCACAATTGACCATGCTGTTAAAAATGCTCAGTTGTCAAAAATGCAGATGGTATAAAAGCACAGAAACAGATCAGTTATTGGAGGTTTGTTTTTTTTTTTAATAGGAGCTATTGTGTGGTTTTTAAAAATTGATTAGGTTCCTAAAATTGTTCCTATTTATCTGAACAGTTAGGTACTTAATACCTTGAGCGACACAGTCCAATGTCTGAGATGACAGATAGAAATAAATGTTCTCCCATACAAACAGTGGTTAAAAAGGAAAACAGCAAGGTGTCTGAGGAGGGAAAAGCTCCCTGAAGTCTTGCCCTTTTCCCTAAAAACAAACAGAAAAGAGAAGCAGCAAAGGGAAAGCTCTGCACAACCAAAACAACTACTGAGCAGTTCTTGAGAGATTCTGTAAAGACCTTACGTATTTGAAGTTTCTGAGCTACGAGCGCGTTACTCACGAAATGGCACTGCTAAGGGCGTTCAAAATGACGATTAAGATCAGTAACGAGCTACCAGGACAATCTTAAGAGTTCAGCCAGAGGCAGGCTCTGCCTTTTCCTTCCTGAGCAGTTCCCAAGAGACAGAGAGGAATCTTGAAATTCAGAAAGTGCTCACAACCACTACGACTGTTTCCTCCTTCTGCCCACTCTGTTTTTGCCCCTTTTGCTGTAAGAGTAGTGGCATTTTGGTGCGAATACAAAGCCCCTTTGCGACGGATAGAGTCAGTGTTCGTAATAAACTCATCTCTCATTGCTAGGCAACACTGAGCAATGTGAATTTGTCACTTCTGTTTGGTGCAACTTTCGATTTCACCTCCAACTGTAACAATATAGCCTGCTATATTTTAGATGCCACTGTGGTTGGATGCCATCCCAGGAAAGATGTGAACTACTACTGACAGGGAGTGAATGACTGGCAATGGGCATAAGCAGTTTTTTGATTCTTAAGCCTTGACATATAATTAATTGTTAGACTTACTCTTTTATGAAACTCATAATTCATGATTCTTACTCACCGACTGCCTTTTAGAAAAGGCAAGTGGAACATACACATTTCCAGTGAGGCGCAGTTTTGTTTGCCTGTTTACCTTCCTTCACGTGGTCTTCGCTCTGTTCATATTTTTCTGCGTCGGCTGCCTTTTTGAGGGGTGACTATATGTAAAATTCAGATCTTAAATACCCTCAATCAAGCGAATATCATTATTTCTAAGGCATATCCAATTAGTTGTTTGAATAAATATTAAAAAATTAAGGTTCAGATTACAACCGAAGCTGAGCAACTCTTACTGCCCTGCCAAATACCACTCGCGTCCAACACAACCAGTTGTCGAGGAGCTCAGATTATTGCAGAATCAATACTGTAGTCACAATTTTTTCGTTCTGAAATGAAACCCCCCATTCAAGATAAAATAAGTTTAATGCTATTACATGCTATCTAGGCTTTTTTGATTAGAGGACTATTTTTTAAAATTTGTGTGTGATTGTCTAACCTGGCTATTAGGTCTCTGCTCTTTGATCTTTGAAGGATTAGGTCTTGTCTGGGGGCAAAAAAGGGAAAATTGAAAACCGATATTGTTTCACCACCTTTGGCTAAGATATAGCTAGGAAGAGGGACAAATTTATACTTCAAATAAAATATAAGTAATCTAAAAAATCACCATCAGTATCACCAGTCATTTCTCTAAACGGTTAGAAACATTTCAAAACCACATTAACTACAGAAATATGCCAAACAACTGAGAGTCTTAGTAATATTTTACTCTTTGCATATTTTCACTGATTCACTGAAAACAAAAGGAGTTTCTGTAACTGTATGAATGAACCATGGCATGTGTATGTTCTTTTAAGAAAGGCCAAGGGTGCAGTTCTATTTTCTTAGCTCTGCTTTCATATTTATGTGTCTCATTTCCAGCTCATTGCTGATGCCTTAGTTGCACTATCCATCAACACTTTTATCCTCCTTGTTCCTCAAAAAGAACATAAAATCCTTTTTTATGTGGTGGTAATATTATTGCAAATAAAAGCAAATACCAAAATCTTTATTAGTCTGCCAAAATAATAAACTATTTAATAAAAGCATGCTGTAAAAATAAGGTCATTTGCATCACTCAAGTTTCTTGCAGGAAATACAGAGAATTATTGGTCAAAAAGTACAAACTGACAGCAATTATTTCTGTTGTTGATCTAATGCTGCCTGAAAATGGGTTAAAAAATGCACTGAGGTTTTGCAAGTTTGCTGTCTTTAAATGTTTGTTTTTAATGCTGTTGTATCCAGAGGAGCCTGGGAGAATCAAATTTTTCAAAGCTCTGCTTTTTAACCAACCTTCTCCATAATGGAAGAAGAAGAGACTGGATAGACCCTGTTAGAAATCTTTACTGCAAAGCTCATAGTAACCTTCTGACTCCCATATTGCTACAAGATTTATCATCCAAATATTTACCATTTTTATATTCCGTATATATATGTATGTATATATATGTATTAGGATTTGTGTCAGCTTCAGCTATAAGATTTCTTTCGCCTTTTTCTTTCGTCATTCTTGCAGACAGATCAATGCAAAGCTTTTATCTAAGTCTGTTAAATGTTTAAAGTTAGTCAAAATATACATTTAAGATCATGCATCTAATGTCTGATCCTTTTTTCTTGTTGTACTACAAACCTGGTCATTATTTTCTCACTGCAGTTTCTCTCCCCATCTGGCAGTTCTGCAAATATGTTATTGATAGAGCACAGAAAAATCAGTTGCCGTGGTGAGATTCAAACACTGCTTGTGATGTCCCCACATACTTCCCCAAAAGAACTTGCATATAAACATTAAAAATAAGATAATCTTATAATTTATAAGATTATAAATAATCTTATTCATCAGACACAAAATATTTACCTTCACCACCACAATCTAAATGTTAGGGATTGATCTTCGGAACAACTGAGTTAAAAGGTTTCTGAAAAGACTTTTTTTTTATACTTATTTCAATGATATTTTGTAGCTTATGCAGTTTGTAAGCCCCTATAAATCTCAAAATTACTCTGTGAGGTATAGCCATGCCCCCTTTACAGACAGAGCAGCTGAAGTCGTATGAACAATCACACAACGATCAACAAGTTATTGACAAGAGAATAAAATTCCAGGATTCAGATCACTGGTACTGTCCCAGTGTTTTTGGGCTCTACTGCCTCTGCTTCTGAAGTGCAATAGCGATGCTCCACTTATTTAGAGGATGAGACCTGTATAGAGATGAAATATTTTTAAAATACATTACATATATTGAAATGAGTACTTCATGGAGCCCTGTTAGTATATTCAATCATGCTTTAAACCATAAACCAGCCAGGAGTTATTCTCCTTGCTTCACAGACTGCGGACTGCTGAAAGCTGAATTAACTCTTCTATGAAATAATGTTTAGGATGTCATGTGATACATGCAGTGTAGATAAAAAGCACGTATGTTAGGAACAGCACTTTTTTTTATTCCGAAGGTGTGGAAATTTGGTATTTGTAGATATTAATAGGTTCAGTAACTGTAAGTTTTTGTCTTGCAAACACCTGAGCTGGGTTACACATTCTGGTAAAGTCACCCATATGTAGCTGAATCGGTAGTTTCCAAAGTTGACTTGTTTGGATACTGCACACAGTAACAGCAGTTGCTGGAGTAACAGCTCACAGATATATGCAGGACTGTACTTCAGCAGGAAGGTGTTCAAGTCTTAAGACAACTGTACAATTGAAATATAGAACGTGTACAACAGTTTCAGAATACTCCGTCATTAATCAGTGGTATGGTTTAAATTAAAAGCACTTGCATCGTATGTGCTTGGTGTTTATTGGGATTGCTATGCTATGTATACATCATTAAGATAAACTGTACAGATGGGATTTTAAAAGACTTCGATAATTGTATGAATGTTAATTAGAGCTTTGTCTGTTCAGGCCAAGATATGTAATAAAGATATCACCAAATCACATTTTTCAGAATATTATATCTTGTATTACCTGTAAAACTCAGCACATTTGCAAAGGTCTTTTAAGGATTATTTCTGAGCTGCTTTGCTTAGGTACAAGAGAACTAAGTAAATTGTCAACAGTGAAACAACTCAATGGAAGATTCCTGTAGATAATAATTTGTGACTGAAAAAACTAAAGATCATTAAAGTTCCCTTCAGCTTTTACAAAAAAAAAACAAAACAAAACCCAACCAACCAACCGAATAAACAACCCAAACCAGACAATGGCAAATTGAAATTAATGTCCACAGAGCAAAAAACAGGGATAGCTATGCCTCTGGGTTAACAACATAGGTGACTACGGCCAGAGAATCTGTGAAATGAACCCACGGTTCCCAACCTGGCCTTTCAAGTAAATCTCTGCAGACGGATTTCTGCTCTTGTCTCAGTTCTTATTCCAGAAGTTGCAACAGTTCTGTAATGTTATTGCCATAACGATTGCAAAACTGTATGTTTTTGAAAATCATTAACGCTTACACTAAGATCAGAGACCAGGTGTCCTGGTTTTTGTCTTTGCCCAGTTTCTCAGGTGTTATAGAACCAATGGGACAACTAGAAGAGATCTTTTTGTTCAAAACCAGTTCTTATCGATATAGCAATCAGAAGTGTCTTTCAGACTCTTGCAAAATACTTCACTTCAAAGCTTGAACAACATCAAAGACATACAGACAAAGCAGTGTTGGAAAGAAGTCACATGCCCTTATTTTCAGCACTTGCCCACTTGTCACTCTTAAACTCTCATCTGCCTTTCAAATGTAGTGTAATCTAATTTTTATGCATACTGTATGCTCGTACAGACAATTTCCTCATTTCAGAGTATGTTGAGTTTGGTAAAGGCTTTTGTACTTTTCCTTAACCTGTTTCAGAAATAGCACTGTCACCATTTGTCTCAGTAATATATAGGATGATGGAAATTGACATTTTTCTATACAGAAGTGAAAAGAATATTAGTTTTACCAAAGACTAGATCCCCTCTTCCCCTCCAGTTAGATTTGAATTTGGTCACTTCAGGGCTTACTGTGTAGGATGATTTTAAGCAATGGTCCCTGTGGTTGCAGGCTCTATCACCTAATAATTGACCATGACAGGAATTGTATGTCCAAAGCCAAGGGGTAGAGTGAATAGCATATGTCAGGGTCAATTATAAGGTGGAAGACCCTGCAACAAAAAAGACTGCACTGATTAGAGCATGATGTTGACATGGGAGCTGATGCTTCAATGTTATTTCAAAGGGCACTGTCATAGCCACCCTTCCTTGAGGTCTCAAAATCAGAGGCGGATTATGTCAGTGGTTTATACTACACATGATGTGATAAAGTTCAACGGGACATTGAAAGTTACAATTGATTTGTTGCCTTTTTTGCAGTGATAAAATGCTTTATCTGCATCACTCAAAATTAAGCTCGCTACTTTGCTAATTAGGTCAAAACAGATCCATACTTACTAGATTAATTCTCTCTTGAAAAAACCTGACTGAGAGATGAAGAGAGTATTAAATGTGATGCAGCTAAAACTTGTTTTGATCGTTAAAGTTATTATTTGTACTGGCAAAACTGAACAGAATAGGAACAGTGGAATAGAGAGAAAATAGTCCTTTTTATTACTTAAAGCTATGTTATAAATTTTTTATGGTACGGGAAGATTTTTGCAGTGAAACAAATGGGCCAAACAAGCTGCTGTTTGCTTATTCCCCTGAAACTTCAGCAGCTTTAACCTACTCAAATGTTATTAATCAGTGACGAACCGCAGAACCACTTAGTGAGTAATAATCCCAAATTACATACCACCACAGTAAGATACTACAGTTCATTTTTAGATTTTCACTGCACCAGTTCAATTTTCTGACTCTTTTCTTTGAAAGCTGATTCTCTAAATTTCCGCATCTCTGTAAAAATATCCCAGTCATTTCTGCCTACAAGATCCCAGTGGCTTAGCTCATGATGATGGAGAAGATACAGTAGTTTAACCTCATTAACTAGATGGCTAATTCCTCTCTGTTCTCACGGGTTATTATCCATGACCACATTTTTCCTGGGTGTTTTGCAGCCATCAAAGAGATGGCTAACTCCCAATAAATTAAAGCCTATAGCATTAGACTCAAAGTTGTTACATGATGAACACATTATAAGGACTGTTGAGTCTAAAAGATCTTTTTCTTCTCCTCGAGAATGGTTAATAGGACATCATAGTCTCTAATATACAGAAATGCTCCAAAATTTCTATCTTCAGAGTCTTCACCAGCAGCTAATATAGCTTCACAGGAAACATGTCACGTTAGATAACAGAGACTTGGTTTTGAATCTTGTACATGTACTTCTTTACAATGAACTCATCTCTGATCTACATTTGTTTCAATGTAACATTAGAATAGCTCTCACATTTGTTTTGTATTTAAAAATTATGCAAATTTAAAAATGGAAATGTTTATTTCTAAAAAATCCATCTTTTTCTTTATAAGTGAGAAAAAAGACAGGAGGATATAAAAGTTCTTTACCCTGTAAAATACAACATCCACGCTTAACTTTTCCATTGCAATCAAAATAGGTATATGTTGGTCTCTTCTCCCAAGTAAACAGCGGTAGGACGAGAGGAAATGGCCTCAAGTTGCACCAGGGGAGGTTTAGGTTGGATATTAGGAAAAATTTCTTCACTGAGAGGGTAGTCAAGCATTGGAACAGGCTGCCCAGGGAGGTGGTGGAGTCGCCATCTCTGGAAGTGTTCAAAAAACGTGTGGATGTGGCGCTTCAGGACATGGTTTAGGGAACATGTTGGCACTGGATTGATGGTTGGACTTGATGATCTTGAAGTTCCTTTCCAACCTAGTGATTCTGTGGTCATTTTGGTGGAGACAGGACTTTATAAGGTTAATTTTATACTTTTGACTCACTAAAGATTGGTAGACTGATTAATGAAAATGAAGTTCATCAAAAGCTTAGAAAAACTGGCATCATGTAAGGACCATCACCTATCAGTCAGGAACATATATAATGCTACCTTAGGCTAAATTCCCTTTCTGTTGCAGTGGTTAACAAATACAGGTCTAAGAGTCATCTTGAATGCTAAACAGAGGACAAAGTCAAGTTGCTGGATTTCATAGTTCTGCAGAAACAAGTCAAATCACTTATGAAAATGACTAGCCTTGTTTTATCAGAACTAGGAACTGTAGGATTAGCTGCACGTATTTTTAGTAGTGTTTATATGGAGCACTTAAGAGCGAGAAGCCCACAGGCCTGGTAAGTCATCTTTCACGTACAGCAGCGATCACTGGGGCCGTATCTGTGTGAATGGCTGGAGACAGACCTGAAGTCGCTGCATGCCTATTTCTGTCTACAAAGAGGAGAACAGTGTGACAAGGTGTTCGAGCTAATCTTAGTAGGCTGTATTATCTTGGGCGTAAGGCACTGTTAGCATGGTTATACAGCATTCAAAGCGAAGCTGCTTGTGTCTGGCAAGCTTGAATTGTAGACAGAATGACCTTGGGTCCTTTTACACCCGGATGGGGAGGTACACCTCCTTGAGAAATTCCTTTCATTCAGATTTCAGTAGTATGTCAATACATCTCATGCTTCCAAACCAGAAGTTTTTTTCCCACAAGTTGATTCCAGTATATCTCATGGAAGCGTCAATGTTATCTTGTTTTCTGTGAAGCAAGTGAAAATCTGGGGAAGTTGTCAACAACAGGCAGCTAAAGCAGCTCCACAGCCAGTTTCTTAGTTAAAGAGATAGAAGTGTCCTCCTGTAAAATCTCAAATCATTTCTCTGCATTACATAAACAGCTTTGGGTATTAACAGCAGCAAAAATTCTGCCACCTGTTAGATGAGGGAAACACCTCTTGACTGCAGGAGAGTCAGAGCAGGACACTCTAATGAGGGGCAATAGTGGCACATTGCCAGCTGCACCCGTGAAAACCCTAACATTCCCGTTTCGGACTTGGCACAGTAAGCAAAGGAGGAGATGAGTTTCAAAATCTTTGCTTCAAAATCAAAATATTCTTCTAACATTACGTCTGCTTTATATATGCAGTATTCCATTACTTACTGGTGATTATAATAGGAAATCTTTTAATTAAGAACTTCAGCAGTTCACCTTTAACTGCCAATCACTGGATAATTGGCCCTTTTCTAATAGGCACTGCAGCTCAGGTATGCTAAAGTAACTGTTTCTCAGAATAACTTACTGAAAGTAAGTTATTTTTGGAACTCATTTATAAGAGAACTAGTTAATTAACTATTCCAGATCGTTAGGGATACTGCATTGCGTTTTTTAATCCTCTGACAGGTTCCTCCAGTTATATTAATTCATTGTAATTATTTTCAACTTTCTAGGCAGAAAAGGGGGAGAAAGAAGCGCTGAGCCATTGCTGGCTCTCTGCACAAAGTAGCCAGTACTTCCCCAAGAAGAAAGGCAGCTTTGGTGAATTTTACTGTTTCAGCTGCTGCAGGAATATAGCAGAATGTCTTGGGGCAATCAGCCTGAGAGATGATGCACTGTCTTTTGTCCACTGTTGTATGGCAGAACCTTTTAAGAGCAGTGACACTACACCAGAGATATTTCATCAGGTGAGTGAGAGCGAACAGATTTTCCTGCTGAATATATTCCAAATAATTTGAAAACAGCACCTTTTTGGGTAAAATACAGATTTGTTTTGAAACCCCACTTTACTAATTCAATTTTGACATATTTCACAAATTCTGGGAGCCAAATCCCACTTTTTTATTTGTGCAAATAACTAATGATGTCTTCATCAAATGGAAGCAAAAATTCCAGTCCCACTAGCAAATGAAGCAGACTTTGGTCCCGCAGTGTCATATGTAACTTCTACTTCAAACAAGACTGACTTGTAAGTGGAAGCCTGTTTTTTGGATTTTGTAAAACCCAAGGCAATAGAACCACCTGCTGAAAAAACAGCAACATTGTTTCAAAATAGATGCATAATAACAGACCTTTGCGAAAATAAGGGACTTCAGACCTTCTAAACAATGCTACTTAGAGAGAGCTTTACAAGTCTTTGAATAGTTGTTATAAAGCTGTATGATTACAGCTACTGATTTTATGGTCTCTCCATTTTCCAAAGCAGCAGAATAACTTACATACATGATTTTTAGACTTTCCAGGTATCGTTGCTAAGTATTGTAAATGAGCATCTTTCAAGTGTTCACAACTATTAGCTGAATTATTTTTTCTTGTGATAATCCAAAATAAAAATATTTCATTCAAACCCAGAGAAGATAGAGGTGATGTATGGTAAAATACACCCTCCTCCCCCTTTTGGGGGGCAATAAATCAAATACCTTTGTTCTGCCTTTTTTAACAGTTCCTCAGAGGTGTGGTTATTTTCTACCAGTTCATGTACTATGCAGTATTGCTTCATTCAATTTAGTAATCTCTGCTAAAATCTCTGATTACACTGGTTTTACAGTTTTAATTCAGAACAGGCCTCCATTGCCTATCCCAGCCAAAAAAAGAAGCCCCAACCCCCTACCAAAATCCCTGACCTTTCATCAGATATTCACATCTAAGTAACCCTCTTTCAGATCATCTGTGATGTTTTGAAGAGCAGAAAAAGCTTTCTAAGAATTATGCATTAAGTCATCGTCATTGAACTAGAAGGAAATCCAACCTTCCTGTAAGTAATTCCAATGTAACTCAAATATTTTGTCTCTTAACTGCTGGCCTGTGATGGCCAAATCATGAACTATTTTTTAAAACATGTGCTCTCTGTAATTATTCCTATGCAGAAAAAATCCATGTTGTGATTACTACATCTTCACAACTACTTATCAAGTAAGTTTTATACCGATTGTCACTTCTTAACTTTTTGAAAATGTACTTCGGAAGGCATCATCACCTTCATATCTGCCCATCGTTATCCGCTCCTATTTTACAAGTTGCAGTGACTTACTGTACAAATCACATGCAGACTCAAATCATCTAAAAAAAAAAAAAGTGCTCTTTCAAACTGTTTCATGAGCTGTTAATAAAAAAAAACTTATCTATTTGTCTCACTAGGCACTTATTTTGGCACATTTATTGCTTTAAACAAAACGCTTTTCCTTAGAATATTTTCTTCTCTATTTTCTTCTATCTTTTCTCTTCCTGGGAACTCAGACCCAACAATTTGTGTGCAAGGAACTTGTTTTTCAGAGGTCCGTGTAAAGGTCCTGTAAAACCAGCCCGGCTGGTACAGACTGTTACATAGCACTGTGTAACAGCATGTTACAGGGAGCTAATAAGTTAGCCCTTACAACGCATAAAGCATACCCTTTGCGGAACAAAGCCTTTTATGTTAGCTGCACCGGTTGCTGGAGCTAAATTCAATAGGAACCCTGAGTCGGCATTCCTGGTCACTGCCAATTTACAGGTTGGATCGTAGGCACCAGCGGTGGCACCGCAGATGAAGACGCAGAGCAGGGCAGCACCAAGGCTCACCCCGAGGCACGGCGCTTGTCCCCGCTGACCCTGCACGCCAGGCTCCGGCAAGGGTGAGCAACCAACAGCACACCAGTGGTTTCTCGTCCTAGTTTTGGGCGCACAGGGCCTTTGAATCAAAGCCTGGAGAGCGGCGGGCCCTCAGACTGCTGCTCAAAACACTTCCACAATACCCCTGGCAGTGGTTTTATCTGGTGGTATAAAACTTTTAAAGATAGTCTAGGAATACGGTTTCATCGGCAGAACTAACCCACAGGTTTCTTCTGCGACCTGGGAGAAATCAAATTGTGTCTGGGTTGAGAGACTGGGCACCGGGTAGGCTTTTTCCTTGATGCAGCCTGCAAACCTATAGTGGTCTCTGTTGCACGCGTTAACAGCAGGATTGCTCAGCCAATTATCCCAAAATGGGGATCACATGACATGATTAGATGTTCGGTCCGCAGAAGCTGAACCCGAGGGTGCAGATGGACGTTTTGTGCTCGCAGGCGAGCGCACAGCCTTCAGCGAGGCAGCCGAGAGGCCCGGTCTCCTCCTCCCTGCTCGCCTCCCGCTCCGGCCGCTCGACACGGGCAGCTGGAGGAGACTGCGGGACTCGGAAGGCGACCCCTTTACCAGGCCCGAGGGACGAGATGAGGGGCTGAGGGAGCGCCGCTCTCTCGCCCACCCGCCCCGCAAGCGGCCGGTGGGTCCCACGCCGCCGTGCGAGCACTCGGCGCCGCCCGCTCCGCCGGGCAGCTTCCCGGGGCGGCTGGGAGCGCCCACGCCGGGCGCCGGCTTCCGCAGACGCGATTATGACTGGCCCGCGGCGACTTCTGAAGCCCCGCGGCACTCCCTCCCCTCACAGCGGGCCCTCCCTGCCGCGGGCCGCGGGGAAGCGGGACAGCGACCGCGGCCTGCTGTCCCCTCAGCAGCCACCCGAGAGGGAGGGGACGGACCGGCCACCTCACTCGGTGCTCCCATTCCCCACACAGCAATCACTTAGACAAGGTCTGTTGCTGTTCGCTGTAAACACGAAGGAAAAACGCGGGCAAGGGAGCTGGGGCGAGCCCGCCGCCGCGCATGACTCACGCGGCCGCCCCGGCAGCGGGCGGCCCGCCCGGGCCTACCAGCGCGCCCGCCCTGCCCGCCATAGGCGTCCCGCGCGCTGCCTCCGCGGCCGCGCCCTCCACGCCACCCTCGTCTGGGCTGCGCCCGGCCTCCGCCGCTCTGGCAGGCCCGCAGGGCCGCGGCGGAGACAGCGTGCCTCTCCCGGGCACCGAGAGGCTACGGCCTGCCGGGCCTCCGCGTTGCTCAGGCAGTCTCCCGGCCTGCCCCGGGAGGAGTGTCCGCTGAGGGGAAGCGGCCAGGCGGTAGCGGTAGCAACGGAGAAGCCGGCGGCGTGCGCGGCCCAGGGTTGGCCGGGACGACCGGGCTGCTTCCCCTGTGCGTTTCGCAGCTGTCACGCACCTCCCTGTTAGCGTTACCGCCCCCCGGGCCCGTGAGCAACATGAAAGTAGTGGCTTTAATCAGGTAACGGGCTGAGGGAGCGCCCATGTGGGCGAGCGAGAGGCGTCTCGCAGGCGGAGGGAGGGCGCGGGGAGCGGCCGAGCCCGCGCGCCCGGGAGTAGCCTGGGGGTCGCGCCCCACCCAGCGCTGCCGGGGGGACCCTCTCCCCGGCTCCTCCCGCCCGTCCTGCCTGCGCGGCGTGAGCGGGCTCCGGCGGCGTTGTTGCTAGGCCGGCTGCTGGATCTCTGCTGCCCGTGGGCTGGCTGCGTTTGAGTGCCGGGGTGAGGCGGTCCCTGCCTGTAGGCAGGGTCAAGCTGTAACAGTTTCTCTTCTGCTTTCCCCTTATTCCCAAGAAGTACTAGTGTCTGTCTTTAAAAAAAAAAAAACAAACAAAAACAACCAAACAACTGAAAACCCTCCAAAACAATAACCAAAATTGTTTTTCCCCGTCGTTTGCTCCCCGTTATACCGGTCTCCCGACTTAGCCCGTCTCCAGCACGGGGGCAGCCGGGTCGTGGGGCGGCAGGGCCCGGGACCGCCTGAGCCGCCGGCGGCGGGGCCTTGTGGGGGTGCGGAGCCTCTGCCGTCTGCCCTTGAAGTTTGAGGGAGTTCTGCTCATTTGCAGTTGAATTTTCAGGTGCTTTGCTTTTCCTTTCCGAATATCTGAGCTCTCTTAGGATAGATTTTTTTCTGATACTATAGGTTCTGATACATTTTTCTCATGTCTCTTAACGACGGAGTCTCTAGTCTGTCTTTTGAGGGAGATTTAGTTTTGCTCGTTGTTTAAAAGATGAAACTCACTGATTTAAATAGTTGGAAGTTTGATACTGCCCTGTCGGTAAGAGGCTGCTGTATTTGCTACCCCCACACTCAAAAAACGCGGCACACTCCTGCTGCTTTTTGCCATTTTCTGCAGTTCGTGTACTGTAAATGGCTTGTACTTTTTAGAAATACATTAACATAATTTTCTTTGTCTAACAAGGATAGGTGTGTTCTTTTCTTGAGAAACAATAGATAATTAAAAAACAACATGCTAGGAAGCCTGTAAATGGAAAAGGATTATGTGGATGTGAGCAGTGTGTTTTTACTTTTGGGTGCAGTAGCTATTTACTGAAGTCTTAACACTTAATGTATTAAATTTGGACAATGTCTAATATCAAACCTTGTTGAAATTGAGGTTTGGCCGCAACAATTGCAAATCATTCCAAACGTCATCCAAAGAGGAAAAAAACACGGCAAATGTTGTCTGCGTTTTTCAAAATTTGCTTAAATACAGACTAGGAAAATAGGCTTCAGTGCTTTTTCTTGTTTTATAGATAAGATTTTGTCTTCCAGGTTTATTTATTTTGATATTCTCTAAGCAGAGGAATGTGTTAAAAGGCAGGATGAAATAAAATCCTAAAAACAGGTTTCTAACACAATTGCTATTTTAATGGGCAATTTTACAAGGATGGATTTAGTTTCACTAATAGTTTTAAGAAGAGTTTTAAAGAGACATCAAAGTGTCTGAAATCTTTGTAACAGAGCTAGCCTAAAAGATCAGAGGGAAAAAAAAGTATTTGAAAAATGCTTCTTACTTTTGAAAAGGTCAGGATTATATATAAAACTACTTTAACCTGTTCCTTTTTCTTCTGAAATGTTGGCCACATTTAAAGTTGATAGTCTTGCTTTAAGGTGGTATTTATGGGATAAATCCTGTATTGTGTTTTGTGCTAAATCATGGACATTTTAAAGCCAGCCTTCTACCTGAAATACGATGTTTTTCGACTCTAATTCTTCTAGACCTTTACTATAAATGGTTACACTTTTGTCAATAGAAAGGAATTTTGCTCAGCTGTCTTTTATAGACCCATATCTTTATGGTTACCATACTTTTTTTCTTCTGGTACTTTGTTTGTTTATAAGCCTATTTGTTAACATATTTGCAACATTGTCAAAACTAACCCTGACTGTGGCCTGATGGCATACAGTTTTCTACAAAAAGACCTTGTGATTTTTTTCTGTGATAAGAACTGAGAGGAGTCCACAGGCTACCGCAGTACCTGCCTTCATCTCTCTTCTTAAAGCTTTTTTTCTTTCTTTTTTCTTTTTTTTTTTACAATCTTTTAGACAAGAGCCAGGCTGGGACTGTGCCGAGTCCACCATGTGCTGTCTGGCTTTATTGGTCTTATCCATCATGTATTTTACAGCTAGAGTAGAAGGTCTTGTAGGTAGGCACCATTTTGTTTTGTTTCTTGGTATGGTTGTTTTTTAGGGCCATGGAAGCAGTAATATAGAAAATAAATAACAGTACAGTAGCATGTGATCCAGTGAGCACTCTACAAATTTCAGTGAAGTAATCGATGGTCAAATGTGGGATATCTGAATGTAGCCTCATCTTAACATGTCTTTTTTAAAAAAATAAATTAATTGAAAAGATTAATAGATTTATGCTAGTGTCCTTTTAATTTTTCATTAAAAAAATCAATATTGAAATGCTGTAAACAGCATAAGCAATTATCTACTGTCATATAACTTTTTCTGAAGTTGTGTTTGGAGTTGAAATCAGAACTAGTGGGAGGCTTTTATTTTTTAGAATTAAGTAATTCAGAAAGAAAAGAGCCTTTGTCTCATTATGATTCTATTAAGCCTGAAATTTCACATTATGAAGTGAATACTATCTACATTTTCAAGCTATCAAGCACAGTATCCAGAATTAATGAACATATGATTTTGTAAAGTTTTTTTTTCCATATATAGGTTAGAAGAACGATGTGGGTATGCATGAGAAGAATGTCAGGTAGAAATGGAACCTTGAAATAGGGATCTATTTATTATCATATTTACATTTACTTTCATAGCACTAAAACATAAGCAACTGCTTTATGAAAATCTGTTAAGTACAAAAGGATGCCATGTTATTTATACTACTTCTACTTTAGGTTTGAGTTATACAGCAAATTAGGGTCAGCATACAGAATTTTAGCATGGATAAAAGCGGAAATTGAGAGGAATAGCTGTATGGTTACATTCCTGTAATGCACTTTGAAGTTCTTGCATAGAGGTCTAGGTAAAAGTGGGAATTTCACGTTGGAAATGCTGAAGAAATTTATTAGTAATAGTGTGGTCACAAGGAAACTGACGGTATGTTGTAGCAAGGACTGCTTGTACTACCTGTTCGTCTGCCCGTGTCTCAGTGACTCTAAGGCAAGATGAAGTTTTACAGAGCCGGTCTAGATCTCTGTTCCAGTTCCTGCCCTGGGCAGGGTTTTGTGCCTTGGCATTTAAAGAAACTGAACAGAATCTCCACCTGCAGGTGTAGTTTGAAGGCTGTGAGTCTGAATGTGGATTTTGTAAGTGGTGTGTATTCTAGAGCACTCTTAGTTTTATTCTTAGACTGTAATATTTCTTTGGTTAGTGATTAAAATCCATGAAAAATACCATTTTTCAGTTACACCTGGAGCAGGATTCTTTCTGCACTGATAGTGGAAAAGGTTACAGTAGATCTTGAATGAATGTCAAAATTAATTGTATTCTCTGTGTTAGAGTATCATCTCTTGTCCTCAGAGAAGAATATCATTCTGTTTGTTTTTCTATTTCTTTTTAGCAGTAATATTTTTTATTTGCAGTTAAATGCAGTAAAAAATTTGTATGTTCAATGCAGTGTCAACTGAACCTACTGCCTGTAATAATTACAGCTTTTGAAAATGGGAAGTACATTTAAAATGTTGAAACTTTAGGCAAAGTATCCCATGAAGGATGAATGTTATTCCTAACATGACAGTCTTCATTTGAAAAGATTGCTAATGCTGGCAACTCTCTGGAGCAGATACTGGGGTTTTTTTTAAATCTAAGTTATTTGGTGATGAGTATGGAGTAATTTGTCTCTGGAGTAGAAGACAGTCCTTGTTCTGAAGGGATTCCAGTGTAAGTGGCTGTTCTTCATGGACTCTGTCAGATTAATAATAAGATACAGAACTGGATATTTGCTTTATGGATACTGTATGGAGGCACTATACACACACAGTAAATGTATGTTGAAATCATCCTTTTCCTACTGCTAATATTTCACAACCTTTTTTTTATTTCAAAACGTTACAACCAGCTCTGATTATATTAATTTTTAAGTATTTATAAGGGGCTAAAACTTTTATCAATACTTTTAATTGCCACTATTTTCTTTTTCTTACAGTGGTGGGAAGGACAGCTGTTATAATATGATGCAGTGTGTTGCTGCTGGGCATCAGATTGTTGCTCTAGCCAATTTAAGACCTGCCGAAAGCACAGGTATGAAAGCCACATTTGTTACAGATTTTTTTTATATTAGAAACAACGGAGGCACAGCTGTGCCTGAATTAAGTTCCTTTATGTGCTTTGATATAGTTTTGCATATTGAAGGGCAATCTAGAAATCTTAAACAAGGTAGAAAAAAGAGAATGCTATGAAGACTTATTAAATGTATTTTTCTTCGAAGGGGAAAAAAACACAAGAAACTGAAGATCAGTAAAAGAAAGGCTTACACAACTTGAAATGGGGAGAATACAAATATTCCTGGTGGTAAGCAAAGGGATTGTATGAGTTCAGTAGCACAAATAGTAAAAGGTGGTAGAGGATATCATCAAACAAAACAAACACTGTGTCTCTAGAAATTCTTTAAATTGGCATAAACCATTCCAGCTGCCATAAAACATTTCAGCTGCCAAAAATATGCAGTTTTGCTGGTGCTCATTCGTTTTTAGCCGTTTTTAGCGTATCTTCCTCCATTATTCTAGCCTGGCATTTGTGAACTGGATTGAGGAACTGATCTGGGTTGGAATTGGCCTTTATGCACTTCTTTTTCCTGCCTTTTTCCTTCCTTTTTAGCTTGGACCAGTTTTCTGTTCAGTTCCTCACAGGGTGCACCTGGACTTATTTCTGTGAAAGAGAATGGGGGGAAACTCAGGTATTCTAAGTCAGTGGTGAGGTGAGAGGGTGAGCTGAGTACACTTCTGTGTTGGACTAGAGCATAAGTTGAACATGAAGTGAGACTTGAAAAGGAAGTGAGTTGTTTCACACTTGGTAAGGGAGAATGTTAAAGTATGTTAATGTAGTTTAACTGTTCAGCATATGTTTAAATAATTAAGTATGCTATCTGGTAACTGTATGGTAGGAAGACGCACAGAAAGTGATGGAAAAAGGGAGCTGACTCATCACAAATGAGTCACGGACAGAACTGGTAAATGCTAGGGAGTACAGCAACAATTTATTTTCTGGGTAGCTAGGACAGAACCATCTCTAATCTTGTTGAAATATGTTGTCTTTAAACTAATTTATCCATATCAGAAATGCAGAATATTGTCATTAAAATCATAAAATGCTCTCTTTAAGTGTGTAGTGGAAATTTTGTGGAAAGTTAATTGAGGTGCTTCAGGCAATAGCAGATTCTATGCCATTCATTTTATTTTATCTTGTACCACTGTTGCCTGGAGAGTCTCAATTAATAAAGAAACTCTGTATTCTGAAATGAATATCAGTTTAAAGACCTTGTCATATTTACGTATGTTGTAAAACACCGAGTTTTCTTTTAAATCAACTCTTCTGGTCTAACTTAGTTGTGATTACGGCTTTGGATTTGCCTGTTTTGAGCAAAAGCGCATCTGTTGTATGGCATCAAATGTGACATGACCTAATTGTTACATCACAAATCAGTTATCTTGATCAACATTACAGACCTTTCTCTTTGCAAGGTGTGCTACATAGGTATACAGCAGAGATGATTGATATGTCTGTGTAAATTAAGAGATGTTCCAGTATTGCAAATTAGCATTAGTGAACTGTGTTAGCTTTTAATAAAGTGGAGATTTCACCAACAATGATATATTGCTTTATCAATCTGTTTGAAAAATTATTTGAAAGATTTTTTTATTGGTAAATGGTTTATTGTATAGTTTGAGATTTAATTCAGATCCATGATGTCTGCATTTTAGCTGTTTTTTTCTTACTGCTAACTACAAACCGCTTGTAAGAAAATTCAGTTATACTTTTCTCCTGGTTAAGGAAATAGTTGCAAAGAGTTGCTTTCATTTTGAGCTTAATTTTTAAACGGAGTGAAGATAGAAAGGGCCTGGATATTATGATAGATTTCCATTTCTTTTTGTATATTAAGCAATGTCAAAACATTGTAGCCACCTACTTTTATTCTACTTAAGCAGAAATAACCTCCTCTTCTTTCTTGATGACCATGATAACAATTTTAACAGTAAAGTTTTTGGAAATTTTGACAACCTATTGCTTATTCTCAGTGTTGCAGTGCGTTCCAAATTTCTTGCTCTGAGTATGTTGAAAGGCATCTGGGTTTGTGCCTCTGAACTCTGTTCCTATTAAAAATTACTGTATAAATGGGAGCAGGATTGGACCGTTATGAGATTTTTGGATGAAGCAAGGAGGAATACTAAAGAAGAAATTGCCACCAGAATTTCCAAATAGGCAGCACGTTTGTCACAGATGTTTTGCTCTCCATACGTCTGTTGGGTGGAGAAATCTGTTTTTCTTCTTTCCATGTTTACAGGGTATTGTCACCAAATATTTGTTTGTGAACCGAAAAATACTAACATTTAGATTTTCTCAGTGCTTTGTAGTATTGTGATTATCTGTAATTGTTGAAATAATGTACCTAATATGATTGTTTCTTTATTGTGGCAGGGCAGACTGATGAATTGGACAGCTATATGTATCAGACAGTAGGACACAATGCCATTGACCTATATGCTGATGCATTGGATTTGCCACTCTATCGTGGTTTCATAAAGGGTACCAGTGTAAATACTGGAAAAGTGTATACCACATGTCAGGAAGATGAGGTTGAAGACCTTTACCACCTTATGAAAATTGTTAAGGTATGCTGAATGAAAAGAACGTAGTAATTTGTGACAATTGTATTGCTTAACTCATTTATGAATTTAATTAAATGATCCACTTAGGTATTTAAGGAAAGCTTTGAGGAAAAAAATTGAACACTTTTATAAGTTTTATTTCTATTCCTTTGTTCTTCCTGGCACTGTAAATGTATAGAATAACTTTATTCCTTTTTCCCCAATGTATATCAGACTTATTAATCCCCATTTCAAGCCAAAACCTTGTTCCTATTTAATAAAAACACCTGTAGCAGTTGCTCGGCATATACTACAAAAAACATAATTGTAAAAATTGATATAAATAAAATGTTTATGTAGTTTCATATTTGAAATTATGCATTGCTTGATTACAGGACTGAGAGATCTTTTGGGATTTGTGCATTTGTCAGTGTATGCAAAGTAATGTCTAGACATTTCTGTTTGTGTACACTTATGCTCTGTAACCCAGAAACTGTTATTTCTTTGTATGTTGAAGATCATTCACAAAGTATTACAGCATATTTTACAATGATAGTCTTGATTTTGGTAGCCCTGTAACTATATTCTAATAGATCACATAATAGCAAAAACATGTATCAATCCCTTTTAGCTATAAAACCAATTAAAGGGGGATAATGAGTGTATTTTCTAAAACACTGGAAATTTATTCTCTGTTCTTTTACAAAAATGTTTCAGGTAGTACTTTATTTTCCACTGGAATTAAATCAGATTTTATTGAAGTAAATAGAAAACCTCTCATTGACTCCAGAGGTTTTACACAAAGTTTGAAAGAACATGCAATGTCTATTCCAGTTCATTGTGTTGATGACTGCAGTGCATTGTACTAAAACTACAATGTTCAGAAAATCATATTAATTGCTATTTTAAAAAAAGCAATACATGGTTAATTTTATTGATCAAACTGGTAGATAACTTTCTGAAACTTCAGCTGAAGATATTTGTAGTCCTCAGTTCAGGTATTGAACATTTTTTAGCCCCTTTTCTTCCATTGAAATGAGAATTGAGATTCATCAACCTAAAAGCATCAGGCTTATTCTTTGTTCAGTTTAAAAAAAAATAACTTGCAGATAAGACCTAAGAATGTGGATTGACTGCAGAGTGCTTCCTGAACAATGTTGGAGTCAAATGTTACATCTTCTAAACATTTTTGTCAGGGAAATCATGTTCCTCTAATGTAAAATCATGGTCATACATGTGTTTTGGAGTATATGACTACAAAACAGGAGAAACAGGGTATGTAGGCTGTACAGCCTCAAGTTGCACCAGGAAAGATTTAGATTGGATATTAGGAAAAATTTCTTTGCCTGAAGGGTGGTCAAGCATTGGAGCAGGCTGCCTAGAGAAGTGGTTGAGTTGCCATCCCTGGAGGTATTTAAAAGACGTGTAGATGTGTTGCTTAGGGACATGGTTTAGTGGTGGACTTGGCAGTGTCAGGTTTATGGTTGGACTAGATGATGTTAAGGGTCTTTTCCAACCTAGATGATTCTATGATTGTGCTCTGGAGTGCTTCACAGAGGTTTTAAGTGGAATGTGCATATCATGCCATACAAGAATATAGAGAAATACGGTACAGCAGTTTTAAATTATTTTTAAACCATATTAGTATTAGAAATTAGAAGGACTAGTATATGCTGTCTCTTAAAGCTGCATACTAACAGCTTACTGCCTCTGGGTAAGATAATAAATTACTGATCAATTTAATTAAAAATGGGCAGATTAGTGGCAATTAGGATGATACTTCCTTTTCAATTCTTGCTGTCTTTGGAGAAATGGATGCCTGACATAAATTAATGCTAATGTTCATCTTGACAACTTCTGCTTTGGAAGTTTGTACATGATAATTATAACTATAGTTGAAAGAGAAGTAATCAAGTTGTCTGGAACTAAATAACTATTTCTTTCCTATATAGAAATATTAATTCCACTATATGATATTTTAAAGACATAAATATTAGCAATATACTGCCTTTGTGTTAGACTTTGGATAACCATGCCTTTATAGTCAAACCTATGTATGAAATTCTTGTGCAAAAGTTTCAGTAGAAGTCTTACAAAGTCTGATGAATAATTGCAAAATTATCAGGGGGACGTAAACTATAGCAGCTCTAAGTCTTTGTTTTTTAAGTTTTAAGAAAATGACATGAAAATTTTTCTGTTGTGTGTTAACAGTTACTTTGAAAGCTTTCTATTTTTACTTTTTCACATTTTTTTGTAAGTGCAGTTTTGTAGCTTTCCTATGTAAGTCTTAATTGCTTTAGGAATTTTTTTCCCCGGATGTTAGTAGTTTTAAACAGAGAACTCAACTTGCATCCTGTTGAAGGGAGGGGAGGAATTCTGCGTAAACCTTGCCAAAATGCATCCTTGAGTGGACATAATTTCAAAACGCTGGTCAAACTAACATAGCTCTGGTTTTGTGTCAAATGGTTTGGGCCCAAGAATACAGGAAAGATGTGTCTAGATCAAAATCACATAGTATGCCTCACTTTCAGTTTGTAAAGAATGCTTGCATTGCAAGTACTTCTTTATTAAAAAAAATAAAACACATTTGAAAAACTAGGATGAATTCGAAAGTATTTGATGTTTTTAAAAACAATGTTATGAGAGCAAGATTTCTAAAAAGTTAAATGTTCCCCTGCAGTGCTGGGAAACCCAGGACCATGGTCCTGTTCTAGTTCACAGGACTCAGAAAGTGATATTGACTGCCGATGACTGTAAACCTGTTAATTTTATTGTCACAAACCCATATGATTGATATGTATGAAGGAAATTGATATTTATTTTTTAGTTGCCTAATGCCCTGGTTTAGATTCTGTATTCCATATCTATTGTGAAACATATCAGAGTATATGATGTCTAAATATATCTTACTATGCAGTCCTCACCTGATAGTAGAACATGTACTTTGTGAGACATGTAAACCCTTGAACTCTAAGGAATAATTTAATCTACTCTCAATGTTACTGGATCGGGATTACTGATACCCTTGTTTGTCCATGTTTGTCCCTTTGCATATTGGAGCTTTTTCCAACAAAGCATGTAAGCACTAGAGTTTCTGAGTCATCTGAATTATCCTTCAGGGTTTTATCATGGTGCTGTCTTTGAAACCAGGACATGAGTGGGAAAACTGTGTTTCTTTCTGTTTAGTGGTTGGAAACACTGGAGCATAGAGGTATTTTTATGAAACTTTCCTACAACATACTCCTCAATATAGGCATATTTAATTGCTTTCTTCCCTTTTCAGTGTAATTATGATCTTGTCCAAATAATACAGTGATGTTTTATGGAAGCACATACAGAAGTGGTGTTAGATGGGTTGAATGTTGGATTGTTTTCTGTCTCTCATGGAACTATGGCTAAACTTTTTGTTTTAGGCACTCACTGTAGCAGCTTCCAGACTATAAAAACCAATGTAAGGTAATTTATTTCAGTTCTGAGTTTCAGTAGATAGTCCTGGCCTCTTCCAAGTTTCTTGGCTTATCTCCTCTCCTCTGCTTTGCCTTTATTTGGTAAATTTCCACTGCTGGAGTAATTTGTAGAATTCTTGAACGTGATAACATTTTTTCTTGTAGCTGTTTTTTTATCTTTTTCAATAACATTTTTCACTATTTGAGTTTTTTGAAACTAGTATTGAAAAAATTGATTCTATTTATAGTTTCTTTGTAATATACTTCCCCGTATTTATTATAAAGCATGCAAGTTGATTTTCACTGCATTTTCAGTTTTAACATGTTATTTCTGTCAGAGTTCTTTTTGTGGTGAACTTTGTGGGTTCAGAACCTGCAAGCTTACAAAAAAAGAGTACACTTGAAAGAAATTAATATATTTGATCTCAGGACTGAGAGTTATTAATTATGGTATCATCCATTGATCATCAGCTAAAAGATAAGAATTGATGTTGAATATATTGGATGTATGAAACATTTGAATAATAATAGCTTTTGCTTGTGGCACTTTTTAATTTTATCAGTAATGTTGAAGGGGAAAGAAAGAAAATCTATTTTCTAAAATACTGTCACATTCTGGAGCAGTGATCTTATAACTCAGTCACTAAGAATAAGTAACATGGTTTTTAGTTACAGCAACAAAGACCTTATTAATACAGTATGACTCCTGGATTTAATAGTTATTTTTTAAGGACAGGATCAAGATTTTTTTTAAAATGGGCCCAGGCTGATGCTTACTGAAGACAGGAAGTATTCCTGTCTGAGAATTAAAGTTACAATAGCTTTGTAACTTTAGATGTTATTGAAGATGATATTTTGTCTCAGACCAAGTACTTTGGCTGTGCAGGTTCAGGTGGAATAGAGGTAACTTAGGTCCTATTCAGTGAAACTCCCTAAGCCTTGGAGTTCTTCAGGAAGCAGTTCTTCAGGGTTTGAGATGAGTGGGTGAAATGCAAAGTTACTCTGTGGCCTTTGGAAAGGGATTAATTCCCTCACAGCAGATAAAACTTTTAGTTCTTCATTATTGCTAATAGTCTTCCATGCTAAGGAAAGAGTCTTCCTTTCACACTTCTCCAGAATTTAGCTGCTGTGATCAATGGGTAAAGCAAGTTCTCGCGTTCAGTCTGATGACTGACTTTCTGTGGCATTTGTACAGCCAAACCTTTAGATGCTCCTATCAGGCAAAATACATGAATAAATGTAACATAGTATTCTACTGCAAGCATTGCTTCACTGTCTTCACTGTTACAAAATGTTACAGAAGAAACAGTGAAGTATTTAGAAATAGTCATTTGGCTTTGAGGTGTCCATATCAATCGGCTGTCGATAGTCCCTGTGACTTCAGTGGTAGTATTTACATGATAAAGACTAATAATGTATTCTTAACTTGTACAAATAAGGTTTGCAGAATTTCTGAGGAGTCTTAAAGATCTAAATATTTTTAGTTATGGAATCCTACTTGACTTCAAGAATCAGTAATCTAAGGACCTCAGCATGCTGTTCACCAAACTATTTTTGCAGTTTAGAGGTTCAGATAAAGTAGATGGCTTCCCCCTCTCATTCATGCGGTTCACAGAGTTCAGAAGTGTGCAGAACAGTTCTGTTCTAGTCATTTCCCATGTTTTCAGTTGAAGAAAGTCTGTTGTTTTCCCTATTATGATTTGAATTATTTGTAGATGTATGGAGTAATTCCTTAAAGGTATATTTCTTGACACTTTTGAAATATATTAGATTATAGGAAAAGGTATTTGTCTTTATGGTGAATTTTGAAAATAATGACGCCTCAGTTTTTTTCCCCTATATTTTAAGAGTATTGCAAATCAAGTATACTTAAACTAGAAACATAGAATTTATGTACAGCAAGTAAAATTATAACATCAGTATTGAAAAAACATCCTAAAAATCTTCAGTGCCCAGTCAGGGGGAACAGTGATAGATAAAACAATGGAATTTATTTTTTGGGCCCTGTACTACTCGTGTTGGTTAGACGAACATTTGGCGACCGTATCTCTTAGCACATGAAAATTAAATGTGAACTTTTAGAAATTGTATGAAATGGCTACCTACACTGACAAGAAATAAATAACTGTGCTTCTTCATAAATTAAGATATTTTTTTGAGACAAAATATTTGCTGTGTTTTTTCATGTGACATAGACTGAGTTCCTCTACCTTTTATAATGACTAGATTTTTATCTGTGAGAAATTGAATTATCCCTTTGCACTCACCATGTTCAACAATTTTTTTTTAAATAAATTTGTTATTTTTTTCTTTTAATTAATTCTGGAGTGGAGCTCTGTAGCTTCCTCCAGCTAGGGGATGACCATTGTCATGAGCAGTGAATAAGAGTGTGAATTAAGGGAAGAAGGTAAGAAGTAAGTGTAAAAATAATTATGTATCTTGTTCCATTCACAAGACAGGGTTTGTTTAGAGGTTTTTTTTGTTTGAATTTTAAAATGAGATGGGAACAAGGAAATTTTTTAATCAACAGGATGCCTGTCATTTTCCATGTCTCATCTGAACTGTTCAGGAAAGGTCAATTTTTTTTTTTTACAGAAGGGGATCTTGAGCAGCATCTTTGAGGTAGTTTCTTACCGTGAGAAATGTTGAGCTTCTTGTAAACAAAAAAAATCACTGTATTTCTCCCTGTTAGGTGTGTGGAGTTGTTTTCATTCACTCTCAGTCTTGTTGTGTTAATATTGAATAAGCAGAGACAGTCAGGCTGGTGGTGAAAGATGGTAAGCAAGCCTGAGGGCTTGTTCTGGTCAGCTTTAAACCTCTGATTGCCAGGTTTTCCTAATTTCCCATTTCCAGGGCATCTCTAGTGTGACCTTGCCTGCTGAATATGATGTTCTGGGTTGCAGGATTCTCACATGCATTTGGAAATGGGCAGCCAGGCATTGTTTACAGGACGCCAAATGAACTGTGCACTCGCAGCAAGTTTGATAAACACACATTTCCTCCTTTTATCAGTGAGATTGCAGAATGTGAAGTATGAGTTTCCAGTTTTACTCATTCCCTTCAAACCTTTTCCTGTTTAAAAAACTGAATCTCACTAATTGGATGATGATACATCCTTAGATTTTGTTTTGCTTTTTTGTTATTGTTGTTTTGAATTCTACTTACTGGCCACCGACACTTTATTTCAGCGCCTACCTTGACCAGGTTTGGCAGACTTTCAGATAAAAGCTTTCCATTAGTTCAGCATAGAAAAGGTTCATCCCTATCAATGTAAAGTGAATGCTAATTAACAGTAATGACTTCTAATCACTTTGCTTTTATACTCCTTTAGGAGCACTGCTATTATCCAATGTAGTTAAGTGAGATGCTTGTGTATGAATCAACAATGCTGCATTTCTTCTCGCAGCTATTGCTCATAATCAAGCTTTGAATAAATTACCGTAGTAAAATTGGTTTTAATGTGCTGTATTGCATGGGGAGAAAAGAACCTCAAATATCTTGTTAAATATCTTGAATATTTAGAGAGTTATCTATTAACATTTTGTCATTCAGTATTGTAGTTAAAAGGAAAAATACATTAAGATGTTTAAGTCAATTTTGTAAACCTTATCAAAACTTTTTTCACGGTTTGAATTTTATTTAAGTGACATGCGTAGACTCAACAGCCGCAGTAACAACCCTATTTGAATCCAATTGCACATCTGTACAACGTTTCTGAGTTAAAATGCGGTTAAGTTTTACATAGAACAAACATGTATCTTAACTTGAGAACTTCACCTGTTTTAGCCTAGTGTTGTAGTGTATGTTTAGTAGGTTAATATGCATTTCTTTTATTAATACTGTGTATCTAACAAACTGTTAGTTTTGTTTACATGCATGCAACCTGCCTACCTGCAATCATATACACTTCAAAAGGAGTACAAAAGTAATGCTACTGAAATTTTATTAATACCTGGAAACAATAAAACAAGATGAAAATTTAATTTAGCAAAACTAGACTGTTAGAAACAATGCTAATAAAAACCAAGAGCTAAACAGATTACCAGACTGGTAGTATGTTCATAAATTTTAAAATAATTCTGATTTAGAAACAGAATTAGGCTAAAGACAGAATATATACTAATTTGAAATTCAGTGAACTTTTCCACTTAACATTGCACATACAGGGCCTGTTTGGATGGCAAAACCTGGATGAAACTCATTTCTGACATGCACGTTAGTTTTTGGTTTTATTTATCTTTTATTGGCAAGTTACTCGAAACAAATACTTAAATCACGTAGAAGGAATTCCAGTTCTCCATGTCTGTGAATCAACTGGGGTCTTGCTTGGTAATTATATTTGTGTTGTCTGGTTTTGCAATTTAAAAAAAAAAAAATAGGATCTTCATTTTCTGTGGCAGTTTCCTTTCATGTAGTACCTCTATCTTTGCATGCTTAGAGACACAATTCTTCCACGGTTACTATCACAGTTCTTATGCATGTGAGTGAGTATCCACACATACCGTCTGTGGTTTTGGTTTTGTTTGTTTTGTTTTGTTCATTCATTCACATAGCTGTAGACAATTTTCTGGTAGATGCTTTGTTTGGTTGAGCATCTTCTCTGTGAATATTTATTCTTTGGTTTATTAGAAAGTTATTGCCTAACAATTTGAAAATACCTTCCATGTAGCCTTTCCTCTTTAAATGTGAATTTGAGTCAATGTTCACAAAAGTCCTATGTTTTTTGCTGTAGTACTGTAAAACATGCTGCTTGTGGGTTTTGCCACCAGATTGTTGAAGAAGAGCAACACCTTTCTTCTCTACAGTTTCATTTAAATAAATGGTACTATCAATACCTTATTTCAATACTTGGGTTTCTGACTTGGCATCCTCATCATGCTTTTTAAGGATAAAAATAAAAAATATAAAAACTGATTTATCTTATTCTGTGCTGAAGTAACTGGCTTTTTTATATTATTTACTCTTCTCATTAGGGAGAGGTAATACATGTTTTAAAATTTATTAGTGTTTAATGAAATGTAATTGGGGTTAATTCTAATAAAATACAATCAAGGACAGGAGAGCTTTCATATAAATGAACAGTAAAACATTTATCATGTTTTACTAATATTTTTATCTCTGAAGCTCATTCTTGGTAAAAATTTTTTTGCTTTCTTATACGATTACTAAGTTATTTAAGCTGAATTATTTAACACCCCCCACCCCTTTGATATGAGTGTCATACCTATAGCAATTACATGGTTATATTATTTTCAACTGGACACTTACTGTTTCTGAGCGGTATATTTAAAGCTAATTCTTCTGGAAAGGCTGAGATTTCAATTGGTTTATATTGCACCAACGTTACCATTTTCAAAATAGAAATGATTGATTTGTAACTCATTATGAAAAGGAATAAAACAGAACTGGCCTTTTACACTGGAAAAGGAGTGCACAGTATGGAGATACTCTTTCAGTTGATAAATTCTGCCTGTGGAAGAATTACATAGCAGTCATCACTCATTTTCATATTGATTATGAGTGGAATTCCAGTAATAGGTTGCTGTTTACGAAGGATAAGGCGGCGTTATGATTAGTTACCCTTTCCATGGAAGGTACTACAAAGGAAAATGGCAAACGTGTGCACTGCCGTATTCCTATCAGCTTGTCAGTCTGTTATGTGAACTTTTTTTTCAGTCCATTTTCCTTCAGAAATACAGCTTCAGTCTTTTTTCCTTGTTATTGTTTTAGGTTTAGTGCATTTGCATGCTCTCCTAACTCCGAATTCTTTCCTTAGTTAGTTATTTATTTTCCTGAGTCTTCTGTTCTTGGGCCCTGTCACCATTGTAACTCTTGATAAGTGATACAACAGTGCCCTCTGTAGTTTCTCCCTGCATGGTTACTACCTACAGCTAGTTTTGAGCATTCAGGTAAAGAACAGGATGTTTGGACTTATTTTTAGCTCAAACAAAAGCCCTTTTTTTTCCTTAAGGAAACATTTTTATTTTTCACTAGCTCTTTTACGTGCAAGGAAGGGAACAAAAGAGACTTTTCTGAGTCATCTTTTAGGTTTATAAGCGCTCTTGTCATTATCTAATGAAAATCTGAAATTTTATCAGGCATTCGGGGCAGTCATTAAAACTGGATGGGATTTTCTGAGTTGTGTAGGCTTTCCTGAAGTTTTTGTTTGAAGTGGAGCTTCAAAACAAAACGATTTTAAACTTAGTTTCTCTGTGCTTGCTGCTAAACTAGGTCTTGCATGATCTGCCAGGGACTGAAGACATGCTCACCAGCAGAACACCTCAGCTTTATTAATGATGTTGTTTTAATTCACACAGTGACTGAAGTAGTTGTTGTTCATTAGCATTGATTTGTGTCCAAAACTCATTTACAATTTAGATTTCTCTTTTACCTCTTTATAGCTTAATATGCAAATAACTTTTTATTCTGTATTTTCTGCAGAACTTGTTGGATGCGTTCGGTATTGAACACGCATGTTCCCCTCATTCGCATACATGCACATTCACATTCATATGCTTCCATTTAAATATTATAAACTACAATAAAAAAGTGTGACCTTTTAAAAAATAAATGCTTTAACTACAATTAGTTTCTTCTGTAACAGCATCATAAAAGTCACTCTGAAAAGTTAAATGGCTTTATTTTATGATGGGGAGTGTTAATGTATGTGTAGAACACACTCTTAATGCACTTCTATGAAATGAAAATCATAAGTCATTGCAATAAATTATATTTAATGATGTAACCATTGATGGCTATTCAAAACATTCCTGTATCTCTAATGATTTGTGTAAAACACATGACTGCCCACATGCCTGAGTTCGTTTGGAATAGTAGATAGATAAATGCACCAGCTTTCTACTTCTGAAGACCATTTTTTCTGTGTAACAAGTGATAAGAATTTTCATGGAGTAAATAGTACATCACAAACCACTCCTTGCAGTGTTTGAGATCTGGTAATAAATGATGATGAAGACTAAATTAAAATGGCCCTCTCTGATAAGAGGTAAGATGCTTCAGGAGTGTAGTGTGTAGAAGCTTTGATTTTTGTCTGCCTGTTTTATGGGTAACGTCTAGCCTCTAGTCATATGACGTCTTTACTTTTTCCATGAGATTTTATATAATGAAATGTTGCTGGAGGAAGCAGCTGTTATGGCACTGACTAATCCAGAAAATACCCCGTATTTGCTATCCATTAACATAAAACGATTACAGAAGTTAAAAAAGTGACCCATGTTTTTTGAGTAAAGCAACTATTATTTTGCTGTAGCAGTAATGTTAAATTTGGTCAGAATGACTTTACTTCACTCTAAATTCAACTGAAGCTCTAAGTTGAGCTTAATTCTTGCACTTATTGCATTATTATTGATAATCTTAAATATTGGGAGTTTTTTGTTACTGAGCTTCTTGATGCATATGGGTTTTTTATGTTAAAACAAGTATTTTATTTTTTTGTTCTACAATATGGCCAAACCATTATTACAATTTTTAAAGTGATTGTGAAAGTTTACTTCAGGAAGAAAGGGCAGAAATTGAGTATTAGAAAAAAGAGGTGATATAAATTTCTACTTTAAAATAAATAGCTACTTTGGATATGATTTTAATCTTTTCAATGCAACTTCATCACAGTTCACTCTTTTTAGACAATTCTGTCATTCAGATCAGTGGGAATTTTGCTTAGAAAATGAAATCCTAATTAAAATGATACTTTAATGAAGAAAAAAAATACAGGTGATTTATTATTATAAGTGTGATCTGATTAGCAATGGGAGAAGGATTTAATTTTAAACTACAACCTTTGAGACAGATAAGATGCTGTCTGTTTGGAAAAACAAATAAGGTATATTTTCTTGCAGTGAAACTAGTAAATTAAGATTCAGCATAATTAAAATAGTGATAAATTTAGATTGCATTATTGGAGATGAGGAGTTACAGCTTTTCTGTCTACTGGGAGCTGGCATAATTTACCAAGACCGGGCAAAAAAGTGACAGAGCAGCCACTGCAGATACTTATAGGAAACGTCCTGTTTAGTCCCCACACTTTTCTCTTTTTAGTGAAAATGTCAGTCATGATTTTACCCCATCCTGCAGTCATTATCTCCCCCCAAAATACCACATTTCTTTTCATCTAGTTGGATTATGTGATCCCTGTCTGAAATATCGAGTGAAGGAGAATATACGTTTAAGGTAAATCTATAGTTGAAAATACTTGTTTTCAAGTAACTTGCTTAAGAATGATCACTAAATCATCTTCAAATGACCTTTTATAAAATCTGAGCTGATGCAGGGTAGGTAGGGGTACTACTAAAGGTCATCTTAATTTTAATTTCCAGCATTTGACTCTGAAATACGGAAAGATGTGGAGACTGAATGTTGGGAATGTCTTTTGTATAGAAAATAATAAATATCTACTCCAATTTACTTAACCGTTGCCTATGCTGTAACAGTAGTTATAAGAAGAAAAATAAACATTGCAATCTAAAATGGAACATTGTTTGACTTGTCTCACTGGAGACATTTGTAACAATCTTTGTTTATGACCCCAGGGGAGTCTTCATAATTAAATTTAAGTTTTAAGACCTCCTTTTTTTAGGATATTCTATTAAAGACATTTTTTCTTTTACTTTTAAGACAATTCTTTCTTTCTATGGAACTTGATCACATGAGAGAGAATCTTTGACGGTATAATATTTTTAAAGAAAAAAATTAGTATTTAGGCTTTACTTGGTTACTTGATGGCCTATCTGCTTTTATAATTGTAGGAAGTATGGATAATATTCTCAAAATGACTGCGAAGTGTCAGTAGATCCTGAGGAGTTAGGGACTAAAAACAAGTGAACGCTCTTGCTTTGAAGTATCTTCTTATGGACTGGTTTGTTCTACATTCCTTAGGCATCTTGTTTTGCTGTCTTCTGTGTTATCCAAAGCCCCACATTTTTTATCTTTTCTTCTTTTGTTCTGCTTACACAGTGACAGTGACTTGATGAGCTGTACTGCATACTTTTTTGGATACTTTTTGGCCTTTGTTTTGTAATGTGCTTTTGGTATCCAAAACAGTGATACCATTGTATTTCAGGAAGGCACAGCTTATTATAGAATATGTCATCCAAGCAGGTGCAAAACTATCTGAAGTAGCTTTGTCTTCTTGGCTTTCTTCAGCTCCTCTGTTCCCTGGCCAATGTACCAGCACAAAGAAAGGATTGATGTCTATAGATACATAATAACTTGTAGAACTTGAGTTTAACATGTAATGTTTGTGATTTTACAGAGCTAGATAACTGTTGATTTATAATTGCTTGGCTTAATTTATTAGTCTTTCCCATTCATGTAGTCATGTTTCATTCTGCTACGGTTTGTTTTGTAAAGTCCAGTAATTCTTTTTTCTTTCAAATTCCTTAACTTTCTTTAGATCTCTGCAGATTTCCAGTAATTTTGATTTTTTTTTGCTACAATAAACCTTTTTGCCACCTTTACAATTATCCTTATCCTTTGGAGACCGGTCCTGTGTTCTTAGCGAAAATCTGTCAGTCATTATTTATTACCCTCTTGTCATTGTGACTTATTCATTGCTTACATCACCATTCTCAAAAGTATTGCTTTACAGTAATGGTGAATGCTGCTGTGAAGGAAGGATCAATAAATGCTTTCAAAGGAAGATTTACCTTAAGACTCAGATCTTCTTTTTAGTACTCAATCTTTGCTGTTAGTTATGGAATTTTATTTTGGAATATTTTATTTTGACATTAAGTACCCTGTTTCTCAAAATGGAGAGATACTATTGCGTTAACTAACATTTGTGGAGCAGCATGACTTCAGCAGTTACATTGCGCAATGTCTAATTTTCCAATCTTCAATACTTAATGGATTTTCCTGAATGCTTATTTTCTGAACTGAAAATACACAGTTTCATTCAACTGGCAACAATGGATGAGGAGAAGACTGACTTCTTTGCCTCAGTCTTCACTGGCAGTGTCTCTTCCCACACGTCTTGAATGGATGGACTGCAAGATGAGGACTGGAGGAGCAAAGTCCCTCCCACTGTAAGAGAAGATCAGGTGCAACACCACCTGAGGAGCTTGAACATGCACAAGTCTATGGGACCTGATGAGATGCATCCCAGAGTCCTGAGGGAATTGGCTGATGTAGTTGCCAAGCCACTCTCCATGCTACTTGAAAAGTCCTGGCAGTCAGGTGAAGTCTCTGAAGACTGGAAAAAGGGAAACATTGCAACCATTTTTAAAAAAGGTAGCGAGGAGGACCCTGGGAACTACCGGCCCGTCAGCCTCACCTCTGTGTCTGGGAAGATCTTGGAACAGATCCTCCTAGAAGCTATACTAAGGCACGTGGAGGACAGGGAGGTCATTCAAGACAGCCAGCATGGCTTCATGAAGGGCAAGTCCTGCCTGACCAACATAGTGGCCTTCTATGATGGAGGGACCACATCAGTGGACAAGGGAAGAGCTACTGGCGTTGTCTGTCTGGGCTTTTGTAAGGCCTTTGACACAGTTAGTCCCCCACAACATCCTTCTCTCTGAATTGGAGAGGATTTGACGGGTGGACTGTTGGATGGATGAGGACTTGGTTGTATGGTTGCATCCAGAGGGTAGTGGTCAATGGCTCAATGTCCAGATGGAGATCAGTGACGCGTTCCATCCCTCAGGGGTCTGTACTGGGACCAGTACTCTTCAATATCTTCATTAGTGACAGACAAGTGGGATCGAGTGCACCCTCAGCAAGTTTGCAGATGACACCAAGCTGAGTGGTTGACATGCCTGAGGGATGGGATGCCATCCAGAGGGACCCGGACAAGCTTGAGGAATGGGCCTATGTGAACCTCGTGAGGTTCAACAAGGCCAAATGCAGGGTCCTGCACCTGGGACGAGGCAACCCCTGGTATCAGTACAGGCTGGGGGATGAAGGGATTGAGAGCAGCCCTGCCGAGAAGGACCTGGGGATACTGGTGGATGAAAAGCTGGACATGAGCTGGCAATGTGTGCTTGCAGCCCAGAAGGCCAACTGTATCCTGGGCTGCATCAAAAGAAGAGTGGCGTGGCCAGGAGATCGAGGGAGGTGATTCTGCCCCTCTACTCTGCTCTGGTGAGACCTCACCTGCAGTGCTGGGTCCAGCTCTGGAGCCCTCAGTACAGGAAAGATGTGGACCAGTTGGAGAGGGTCCAGAGGAGGGCCACAAAAATGATCAGAGGGCTGGAACACCTCTCCTATGAGGACAGGTTAGAGAGTTGGCGTTGTTCAGCCTGGAGAAGAGCGGGCTATGGGGAGACTTTATTGCAGCCTTCCAGTACTTAAAGGGGGCTTCTAAGAAAGATGGGGACAGACTTTTTAGCAGGGCCTGCAGCGATAGGACAAGGGGTAATGGTTTTAAACTAAAAGGTGGTAGGTTTAGACTAGATCTAAGGAAGAAATTTTTCACCATGAGGACGGTGAAACCCTGGCACAGGTTGCCCAGAGAGGTGGTAGATGCCCCATCCCTGGAAACATTCCAGGTCAGGTGGGATGGAGCTCTGAGCAACCTGATCTTGTTGAAGATGTCCCTGCTCATTGCAGGTGGGTTGGACTAGATGACATTTAAAGAACCCTTCCAACCCAAAGATTCTATGATACCCTAAGAAAAAGTGATAAATCATGAACATTTGAAAAAAATTCATTGAATTTTAATGACACTGTCTTGTGTAACTGCACAAAGAGAGGAGAGAGCTTGTTTGAAATCTTCAGCAGTTGGGAAAAAAGAAAATTTTCTCCCCATGCCTATTTAAATTGCTTTGAGAGCTTGATGACGCATGCTGTCTTTCCAGAGCATCCAATTCCATGTGATATGGTGTCTATCGACACCTTTTGAAAGGTGGTTGCTCTAGAAAGCTATGTGCATATATAATATTAGATTTATTGTGTTAGTTGCAAATTCTGATAGCTGAGAATTTGAAAATGGCAAATGCATTGTTTCATGCTTTCCTTTGTACTATCTTGTACTTCAAATAAGCTGGAAAAGCAGATTGTAATCATTCTATATTAAAGATATGAAATTCAGTAGAGCAAAAAGGTTGCATGGGTGTGTGATGTTTCCTGATTTTTTATTTCTCGATTTTGCAGCGTTAATTATTTCTAATATTTTTGAAGTGAAGATAGAAAGATGTAAAACATACGTGTGCACACACACACTTTGGACCAGGCACATGAGGAAGCTGGGAACCTAGAGTCTCCTTTGCACTAGAAGCTTCTGCAGAATGAAATGAAGGACCACCATGTCTAGTTGGCAGTCTTCTGCGATTTTGTAGGTAGGAAATAGGTTTCATGGGCTAGATTTTCGTAATTTTTGTTTTTTTACCTTATAGTTGCTGCTCCGTCAGTTGGTAGGTATTCTTAGTGCTTGTTATTATGAGCTGCTCCCAATATGGTTATATCAGTGTCATTCCAGCCTCAGAATATTCATGTTATCAGTAATTATTTTGCCAGAATATTAGCAGAATTTTGTCTGCCAGAATATTCCTGAGAAATACAAGCTAAAGAGAGGGTGTGCCATGTTACATAGTGTGCATATAGTGCATAGCAGAATAAGAACTACTCTTTCCTTGGCCACTGCTGCAGCAGAAATACAAAATAATATACTTAAGTGTTTTCAAAGATGCATGTAGCCTTCTCCAGTGTTAAAATGTGCGTTAGGCAGTGCTGTAGATAGTGTCATGTACGGTATGTTAACAGACTGTTAGAGTAGCCTGCTCTATTATTTTTCTTTTCTGTATCAGTAGTTAACTTACTTCATACTTAAGCATTAAGTGAAATTTGCAAAAACATAGAAGTCTTCCAGGTATTAGACTTTCTGTATTCTGATCAAAGCAATATATCATGTTAAAAAAAAATAAAAATCCCTAAATCTATAAGAAATTTAAAAGCAGGAGTATCCTTGCTTCCAGGCTTGTTCCGAGTCAGTTGTCTGGCATGCTGGTTTGTAGCAAGTGTTGTTCAACTTCTAGTTTCTGGGAAGTTTCCTTTGAATCACTTCTGAAGTCTGCTCCACTTAGCAATCTCTGAGCATGTATTTGTGATATACTGAGAGGATTGCACAACTACAACCTGTTTGTAAAACACCTTAGCTGAAGAAATGAGGGGTAAACTATGTTTAAGTAATTTATGCTAAGATTGCATAAGACAGTTTTGTTTACTCCCCTTGCTTCCCAATCTCTCATTCAGTTAAAAAGTTGAAGTTTTCAGATAAAGCGGCAGTCAGATTTTCAGGTTTTATACATACATTATGCTGTTGGTTGCATTTTTTGGAGAAAGTATGTTTAGAAACTTCTATTGAAGAACTGAGACCTTCCCATATAGAAGTGTTTCTCAAAGTTGATCATTAGGTTTTAAGTTATCTTGATTCATTTTGAGTAGAAAGTATTAGCATTTACAGTCTCCCCTTCAAACTGAAACCACACAGAATCCATCCAGATTTAGTTTTCTCTCCAAGCCTTTTGTTTCTTCCCTGTTCAGAAGATGCTCTGTCCATGCTTAATTAGAAGAGAAGTTTTCCTTAGTTATGCAATTGTGTCTTTATTAGGCAAGGGTTATCTAATGCTTAACTTCTTATTTCAGCAAAGTGTAGAACTCCTTCTCTTTGGTGAGTTGTTGGTTTCTTTCAGTAGTTGGCATGTTTGACAGAATGTTGCATTCTTGTCGGTACGTACATTTAAAACATATGAAGTACATTCAACGTAATTTGTTAACTGTATCTTAGTAACAACTCTTGACTGACACCACACTTGCAAGTTTCATGTTATTTTAGTATTTCAAATGAAAATAGGTTTGGGATCCTTGACCTCTTCCTCCCAAGCATACAATCACTGTGCAACTGTATGATAATATAATATGCAGTGTGAACAAGGAGACACTGGCTTAAAACATTGAGACCATGAAAACATCTCAGTTTAAAAACTGACATCTCTCAGTAAAACAGTAGCAATTCATGTTGAAAGCCTGATGTAAATATTTTGCTTCTGTTAAATGGGACAAAAGTACTTGTGGGAAGGCCATGCTTATTTTCTTCTTTGTAATGAGTAAGAAAGCTCAATAGTAGGCAGCCCATCGTGCAAATCTCTGCTCTCAAAACTGGAAGGGGACTGTAACCTCAACGAATGTGAATGGCCCTGAACTTCCACCATCTATAAACATTTCTAATGTCTTTGTCCCTCTCTGGCTGACTTTTTTTTTTTTTTTAAACTGTCTTTTTGTGTCACACAGCCCGTTTGTTTTGGACTAGACTCAGAGACTGTTCCTTGGCTGGTAGATTCTTTGGTGAACAAAATACTTCTGCTCTTAATAAAAAGCTGTTTTTCTTTTCTTCTTATCTTATTACTACAGTCTACAATCACTTATGCCAAGGCCACAGGTCATGGTAAGTACATATTTGCAATTTTAGATGTCTTAGTCCTCTGAAACTTCAATTTCTGTATTAAAAAAAAAAACAAACAGTAAATAACTGTAGCACCTTCATTAGAGAAGAGGCATGTGATTGAGAATCTGCAGTATAAAATTAATGCATATACGTTTCAACAGTGAAGGATTCTGGACATGCTTTTTTAGTTTGGGCAACAAATGATTTGAAAAATTCTAATTCAAGCAGTATTGTCTTCTAAATTTAAATAGCCAGTTTGTTCTTAATCTCAGAGATACTATAACAGTCTGCCTGCAGTTGAGGAGTGAGTGAGGAGGGATGATACAGACAGACATGCATTCTCTTCTCTGTGATGCAGTTACCTACTGGCTATTATGAGGAAAATTAAAGTTCAGCTGGCTTTTATACACATTTTTAAAGATGTGGAACCTGGATGGTAGAACGAAAATGCTGTTGGCTTTAAGCAGAGAAGGTACCAAAGGGATCTTTGATGCTGTACATAGGTGATTTTCTCTTTCTTGCTATCAATTTCATATTAAAGCAACACATGGAGTAATAATTCTCTTCAACAAAATATTATTTGGGTTATACTATGTCTAAGCTGATGTTTTGCATTTTATTAAATCTCACTCAAAAAAAAAGGAAAGAGCTGAACAGAGAAACAGTGATCAAATGTATAACTTATTTTAACATTTTTTGCATTTTCTTTGATTACTATTTTTTAATGTTTACTCATGGCTAGGATGGGTTATAGGAATTGAAGAACTAAGAAATGTTGGCGTTTTTAAAAAAAATGCATACGTTGAAGGATATTGGGATTTGGGAGAAGAGAAGGTATGCCTTAATCTTTTCTCCCTTCTTGCTCAGCGCCTTGACCCTACATCACCTGTTCTTATTTGCTTTTGGAATAGGTTCAGAATCAATTTAGATTTTCAGAATCAATTTAGACAGTTGTCTCTTTGGCAGGGTTCCTGATTTTTCTTTGCAATGTTTTCTTGCCTACACCTTTTAATTCTATTATTTTTCTGCATACTTTTCTCTATTCTTACTCTTAAATTCCTCTCCTTGCTTTGTCTCTCTATTGCTAAACATTCGCCTGCATTTAATCTGTCACCCCAGCAAGCTGTATTTTTTCTTATTCTCTACAACATTGCTAACCTGCTAATCTGTCTCTCTCGTTCACCATGCCTTCATTTTTGTGAACTCTTTCTGGCCATCTCATGATGACTAAGGACATGTCTTCCTTTGGGAAGGAAAGCCTCGCTTTCACCTAAGTGGAGGAAACAGTAATTTTCTGTTCCCCCATATCTAAACACACATTTGCTTTCATTTTAAGGGAGGGATAATGGCTATCACTCTGATAGCAACCTGAGACAAAAGCTTAATGAAGTTTTCAGGTTTTGACCATCCATTTCTATAGAAAGTACTTTACTAGGGCCTTATTGCGAAGCTGGTTTGCAGTCAGCTGACTGAAATGCAGAATCTCTATTGTGTAGGAAATCCAGAGGTGTTTGGTGAGAATCTGGAGGAAAACTACATGCTGAAATTTCCTGAGGGACAAACAAAACCAGAAAACCTGACATTTTTCTGTCTTCCTAAACTTGAACAACTGGTTCTCCTGAGAAAACAGCTTTGGATGTTTTTTACGCTTTTTTCAGGATCCCATCTGCAGCCTGGACAGGGCAGAACCATGTTGTCAGGTTGGGGCCAAACGGATAGGGAAAGTCTGTTCCTAAGTTTGCAACAATTCACAGTTCACCTGGGGAAGCTATATTCAGGGCTATGGACAATACCAACACACCAACACACATACCAACACAGACTCCAGTGTGGCCTCTTCGGTAAACTGACAGGAACCTGGGAAGAAAACTCCTGTGTTAACTGGAAACTTGGTAAAACCAATCTCTTCTTATAAAACACTCCAGCTTTAATGGACTGGTATTTCTGGTGAAAAACTATTCTGTTCAGAAATCCCAGGCACATTTTAGCCTTTAAATGCTACTGTACTACCAGACAGTGAAGTCAGGAGGCAAAGGTAAATCCTTTCCAAATCTCTGAATAACAGGTGTACTGAGGAACCCCTCCTTCTTAGGGGCTTGTGAGACTTGATTTGGTGTGGTTTTTTTTTTTTTTTTACTGGGGGCGGGTATCTATAGTTTCTGTGAATCTGCCTTAATTTGATAGAGGAAGTTGCCTATTCCTGAAGATTTCTTCAGTAAGCTGCTCAGCATAGGAAGTCTTTATGACAGGAATTTGATACCTTAAAAATACTGCATTTTAATGGTCAGGTAATGCCATTAAGCTCTCAGCTAACTCATAAAACACAATGAAATAGAGGAGAATGGAATCTAGTGTTTGCAAGTGTCTTACAGCCTGATCTTTAGCTATTGGACTTAATGCAGAAATTACTAAATGATATTTTGTGGCCGCTATCATTCCATTTGATTAGATTGCAGAATGGTCCCTTTCTGACCTGGAATATCTAAAAATCTTTGTTAAAAATGCAGTAAAGAAAGTAGGAGTTCTGCTGATTGTTTTTGTTGAGTAAGCATCTTTTCCATAATCAGAAGAAATTTTAAGTGTATTATTTATTCAGTATTGTAAATTACATTTCTTAGAAACAAAATATATACCATCAGAAGGTATTGAAAATGCAGGTCAAACTGAGAAAAAAGGAGGGACATCTCATGCCTATACATTGTTGAAGCTTGGTTTTCTTTAAGTACTTTTTTATTTCATTTCTATGCAAAAGGAGACGAGGCTGCATCTGAGATTAAAAAAAAAAAAAAGAAACAACATTCAGTTGTATCATTTACCAGTTGCCTATGTTGCAATTTATGTAGGTTTCCCTTAAGGTAGAATTCTGACCGAGTTTCAAAGTCTCAGCAGAAGTTGCAAAGTATTTCTTAGTTGTCATTGTTCCAGGCGTGTACACTTCATGCAAGGAGAGTCATGAAGAGTTAGAACATTTGCTTTGAAATAGATTTTCTGGTTAAACTTAGAAGTGAACATAATTTAAAAGCAGTAGGCCTATCACTTTTAATTTTACTTACTTTGCTGAACTCTTTTATAATGGATTAATAATCTATTTTTATATTTTATTTTCTAAAGTGTGTATAGTGGTTACAGTATTAAGCACCGTGTCTAACTATGTTTTATACTTAGTAATTGTCTTTTGGGATTTGTTTCCTTATCTTAGAAGAATTTTCTTAAGCACCTATTCAATCTTTCTGATAAGACACTTGCAAAAATCTTTTAGCCAGAGCAGTTAGAAGAGTCTGTGGATGAGAATCCTCTTTTAATGGAAAATGGATTTTTACTATTACTGTTTTACCTGCTGAACTTTGCTTTCTAGTGTGATTGACCATGATAGTGAATACAAAACCAGCTCAAATTTCTCTTTTTGAAGCTTTTACAATGCATCTTGTTAAATAGTGTTCCTCTGGGGGTGGCAGGGGTGGTTGACTGCCGTGCTCCTCCAAACTGTTATCACCTGTTACCAATCTTGCTGAGCTTCTCTTCTAACATTGAAAATAGGGATTTTTTTGGTTAGAAAATTGTGAATAAGCTTGCCCATGTTTAGGTGTAGCTGCTTTCACTTATGTCCAAGAGGATTAACATAATTTAGCTTTGCATTTCTAAAAGTAAGCACTGCAAAATATCAAGACTTTTTTTAAAAATGAACTCTCTTTTCCCATGTAGCTTTTAAAGATCCTAGTGATGTGAAATCAAGGTTGTTTAACTGAACAGCAAATGAAGGCAAAGAATAAGAAAATGTAGTTGTGTTCACATATTATGAAAGAATAATTATAAAATTACTAATATAGTAAGATAAATGAACTACTGAGCCATTGTTACTGTGGTCTATGGTAGCACTCTGCAGGGAAAGGAAGGAGAGGAGAGTGGTTGTGTTTACATTCTGCTTTTTATTCATAGCGGACAAAGAACAGTAAATATTATCCCTGATGAAGAAGTAATTTGTATTGTAACAATAAATGATTAGCATAGCACTGATTTCACAAAGACTTTTCAAGTATTTACATACCACTGGTTATTCAGTTTGATTAGTGTTTACTGGTAATGAACACAGTCTTCCATTAGAGACACCGATCTAGTAGTCATTGCAATTGATGATGTCCTCCAAAATTAAGTAATTAACGTGCAGCATGGATAGCACGTGATTATTTAGCACATTCAAAGGAGTCTAATTCTTTTATTTTATGGTAATACTGTTATTTTCGATAAAGCATCCAATACCCAAGTAATTTGAACACTATTCCTGCTGTTCTATTGTATTGTAATATAAACATTAATGCAGTGTTAAAAGCTATACCAATGGTGTCAGACTCCTTAAGGACTTGAGAAAACTGTCATAACTTCTAAAATAACTGACAATCACTTGTGGGTCAAAAAGAGCAACATGCTATATTGCTTTGCTTTCTGCTTTCTTTTTCTCAAGGTTTGTCTGAGATTTAATTTTATGTGAAGTACACAAAACACTGTCAGTGAAACATTATCACTTTGTAAAAGCTGTTTAGAATATGGTCTGGCACAAAATGTGCAGAAAATTAAAAAAGAATACTCTCAACTTTTTGCATAGAGCTGAGCTGTGTATATTTTTTGAAATTGTGGCCGAAACCAGTATATGTGAATGTGACTGCTTCTTGATATTTGCAAAATAAGCCTAGACCTGCAAATTTTTTAAATTTAAAATTATATACATAAATATATATGCATTGAATTAAACAGAAGAAACTGGTATACATAAAATTTCATATATGTGGTTTTGTTTAAGTATATGTATACGTATGTGTGCATGTATACCTAGTTCTTTACAGTTCTGAGAGGTTTTTGTTGTCCTATCCATTTCACAGTATTTGTATTTAATGCATATTTTGATTTTTGTTCTGGGACTCAGTGGAATGCCTTTCCATTACACTACTAAAAGAATAATCTACTTTAACACAATATTTCTCTGTAAAGAGATGGTCTTTTCTAGTCATATGATATTATCTTTCACAGAATGATGCTAACATTCATGATGTAGTGATTTTAACTTAATTCACAAAATGTTTTGTTCTGGTACTAAAAAGATTAAGGAGTGTCTTTTGTATCCTGCGGCTAAAAAATACCTCAAAATCTAGGAAATCTGAAAACCTCCCAAACCCAAGACTATCTGCATGTTCTTTGTTAAAGATGAGGCATTAGTAAAATTCAGAGTACAAAATTCAGAGGGGATAAAAATGCATGGCACATGTATTGAGTTTAAAAGAAAAAAGAAAGAAACCGTTCCAAGTGAAGTAACCTGGAAAACAAATAATGCTTCAAATCTGAATTTATGAACACCCTTGTATACAAATATATCTTTCAAAAAGATGCACTTAAGAAAAAGTACATATTAATGTGATGTGATTTTCTGGCATTTAAAAACAGAAGTTTTTAGTATGCAGACCTCAGAAGTAGTTTATGCAAGATGCGTCGATAATATAGAATGATGGAGTTGCTAATTTTTGATCAGAATGCTACAGCTTTTAAGATTTATTAACATTTAAAGGTGTTGAGAGATCAAATTAAATTATGTTGCAATTGCAAATCATGGGCAGGTTCCTCCAGCTAGTTGTGCAGTCTTCTGCAGTGCATAAAATAGTAGATGGGTAAGAAAGAGCATGGTGGGACAGTGGTCAGGTGCCTGTGCTGTGCCCCTGAGTAGACTGTCATTCAGCTGGCAGATCAGTTCACTGAGGGGTTCATCCTGCATGCTTAAGCTTCTTTATTCATTTTTTGTAAATTATTTTAACGATATATTTTAAAATGTGGTATTTCTATAGTTGTGAATTGGAGCATATAAGAGAAAAAGTTTTTTCTGCAAACTGTAATAAACTTAATTACAGTTCTTATCTTGCAAACTAAAAAAATCAATATTTTTCAATAAAATATTGTTGTAGTGGTAAATGAAAGATAAGCTACCCTTGAACAGCTACTGCTTTTTGTCATTCTAGTTCGTTACGTGATGACCTTGTGCATTTTCGAGACTGTCTTCATAAACACATTTCTTATGTCTGTGTACCAAAACTGCAGTGAAGGTGTCATTAGTTTTCCAACAGTGAGAGCAAATCATGTAGTCCAGCATTAGTACTGTATTTCTTATTATTGCAAGGCTATGTAAAGTTACTGCTTACCAATAGGATCTGGTCAGGTTTTGGGGATTTTTTGTTTTGTTTGTTTTTAACTCAAAAAAGCCCTTGTGTGAAATACAGGCAGCATCTTACATAATTTTATTTAGAAGTTCCTGAGGAATACAGAATCTTTATATGGCTTCCTCGTAGGGTCGCATTTGCACCTTTTTTTTCTTGGGACATAGTCTTTTTTGTTCATGGAAGGATTTTCCACAACTGGAAAACTAGTTGTTAATGATTGGACGGAAGTGGGTGGTAATTTCAAATTACATATCAGGATTTTGCTTTAGCAAGTGGTCCATTTATTTTTTTGTATGTCTGAGACTTGCCAGACATTTAATTTTCATTTGAAGTTGCATGGAATGCAACAGTTATACCCGTATCATAGAAGTAATAGAAATATTTTACTGGAATCTGATACTATGCTGTGTGATATTTCATTGTTTCCTTTGTTAGACAGCTACAATATGGCATAATATTTATCTTCCATGGATTTAATTGATTTTTTGGATAGACTTAAGCAAAAACATGGACCTCTTTTGCGGCATTAGATATCCTTTAGTGCTAAGTGAACTGTATTGCTGATAATTTTGATTCTCTTAATAAAAAAAAAATATCAAGGAAAGTGACAGAAGCTTAGGTAGAATCTTTTTTTTTTTCTTTTTGTAAATCCTGATTAAGTAATACACTCTTTTTTTCAGTGCTGCTGCTGCTTATCTGCAGAAGTGTGATTTGACAGCCAGCATGTTGCACTCTGGAGTCTTGCATCCTGACACTCTTGCCCTTTCCTACATGATCTGTGTGACAGGGAATGGGAACTTTCCCTGTTACAAGACTCCAGCAGAAAAATCAGGCTGGATTGAATTGTTCTAAGGTTCAATCCATTTGCACTTCTTGAATTACATTTGCACTCTTCTAGTAAAACGATTCCATTCTTTATCTGTCTAAGCTCTATCTTGTATGTACAAGCCTAAATCAGTGCTTCTCTGCAATGTTTAGGATTTCTCAGATTACTTAGTGTACTTCTGTTTTATTAGAAAAATTTGTTGCTATCAACAGATTGCTTTGATCTAGAACATCCAGGCAGGGCTGTATTCCCAGAATACTTGTTAGTTACAATGATACACAAGTGATTTAGAAATTAAAAGGCAATGTTCTGGAAAGGAAATGAGTATCTGTCAGTGGGAAATAGCCCCACATCTTGTAATTAAAATGAGTGGCTTATTTTATGGATCACATAAACTCTATTATAGGAGGAGGCAAGGCTTGGAAGAAGTGAACTGCTGCCATGTTGCAGAAACATTACCAACTCTGAAATATTACATGTTCTACATATTTGAAAACAAAAAAATAAAATTCATGCAAACCTAATTCTATGCTGTCCTTTAATACAGCGAAGCCAGTAACGCTAACTTAGAGTCAGACTCTTGCAGGCATTAACAGTTCAAATAAATTGTCAATAAAACAACTTTTTAGAAAATATTGAAAGCTGAATTGAAAGTGTAGTCACTGCTGAACCAGATGGCCAGGTTTATTACCAGCCTTAGTTTGAATGGGAGACTGCTTTTTTTGTGCAAGTGCTAAAAGGAAGAAGCCATGATGTAAACTGGATACTAAATTTATTCATGTCTGTGCTATTACTGTTCTTTTTTCATTGACACTGATGATTTTTTGTGCATGTCTTGTGTGCATCTTACCGCCTGAAAGAAGTACTTAAAGAGGTACTGAGTAGTGCTTCGTATATCTGCCAAATGATTTTTATAGATGCTTTAAATTTTCTTTTTTTTTAATTATGTGTCTGACTGAATTTGAATTACCTTGAGATGGTTGTAGGGGAAGCTTACCAGCTTTGGAGATTTTTTCATTGATTTTGAGGACATTATGCTGGGATTAATGCAACTAGCTGTGAATGTGACTTGGACATTCTGTCTGTACCATAGTTGTGCTGTGCCTGCTCTGTGCTACAATACTATATGAAAATAAGGTTGTCCTCACTCATTTAGAGAGGTGAGGAATTCTCCCTTTAATTAAATCACAAACACTTTGGAAGGGCAACAGAAGATGAAGCATCAAATAAAAAGAGTGAATGCAGGCAAGTTGAATTCAGACAAGGAGATATAGTCTCATCAGATCTCTCGGTAGATACTGCATGATCCCTGAACAACTAAATGCCTGCATGGGACACTCGGAGACATCATATAATGGACTGCATTAAAATTAACTCAGGTAATTCTGTAGGTACCTTGTCACAGTGTCAACCTGGAATCATTACAAAAGCAAACAAAGGAGTTGAAAGTATGGGAAGAAAACAGATTATAAAACCTGCTGAAAACCTCTCTAGGTTGTTTGTCTTCATTATTGATGGAATAAGTTTGTTCCAAAGATTGAGTGGTGTTAGTTTGCAGAGCTTGCAGAAAGTATCTGACCATAATTATTATGGACGAGTGACAGTTATGCCATCTTTGACTTTTAATGAGGGGTACCAGTAAAAGGTGCTAAGAGGTACAAGAGAGAGAATCCAACACAGCATTAATTTCAATAATATACATCCTGCTGGTCACAAGTTGCAACAGCAGAGACACTTTTTCTGTAGCCCCATCAACAAGTCAAGCCTTATCAAACTATATGTTGAAGAATTGAGTAAAAATGTTATCGAGAGAGGCTACCTGACCAAGTTCTCTATAGAGTGAGAATCTGTTTGCATCAGATTAACTGCTCAGACCATGCTGAGAAAATTAAATTTCTCAATTCATTTCATGAAGTGGCAGGCACATGCTGTTGCTGAAGAATTGCACATCTCAAGTAATGGATACACATCAGTTCAATCACTGCTGAAGACACAGATTTCCCCCCCGCCCCCCTTACATTCAGGAATGCTACATCTTGTCCAGTCAGAGACCTATAAAAATTGTTTGATATTGCAAAGGTAGAATGCTTTCCTGGTATCGATGGTTACATCAGAGTACTTACAAGTCTGCCAGATATTGTGAGAGATGGCAATTTTGGTCTTCTTTCATTAAAATAAAGCAAAAACCCTTAATGCGAGTGCAATTAAGTGAGTGTTTTGAAGCTTGGACCAGACTCTGAGATCTTGAGACTTCTTTCAGAAATTAAAGAATTTCACAGTCTGTTTGTACATACCTGTAGCTGCAGGGACTGATGACAGAGTATTGTGTCATAAGTTGTTCTCTCCTCAAAGACCTGAAATTCAATCACCTTCTGTTCTGTAAAATCTTGTTTATTGCAGTATGCTCTTTGAGTATAAGGTATAAAATGGGAATTGAGAGGCAATGTGGACCTACTGTACTGAGTTTAACAATCGTATAACACATCTAACATGCTTTTTCCAAGGGGGAGGATAGCGTTGTGTGTTCACAGTGTATTTTTATTTCCTTACCTGTATTAAAAGTTTATTTTTTAATTGTTTCTAATTATTAAGCTCTATATATCTACTGTAGGAATGTATTTATTGTAAATGGGATAATGCTGTCATTAAGAATGTATCACTACCTATCATTCTGCAAAGTCTCTGTATCTAAACAAAGGTAGATGTAGACAACTTTAAAAGATACAAGGTGGCTGCAGTAGCTGAAGCGTCTACAATGCATTCATTTGGCATATATATTGGGAACTGAGATTATAACAAAAATACTTGTGATAAGAAAATGGGACGAACACTTGATTCTTGCTGCTAAGCAGTCCATTGAAGAGGAGGATTTGATTCTTCATGCAAACTGTCTAGTTCTTGTCAGAGAGCATATTTTTATACTGTTTTGGAACGTTTCTCTTAAGACTTGGAATCATCGCTATCATTTTAGTAGATGACCTCGTCTTTTTTTCAAAGTGATGGAAAAATAATCCAAACAAAGGCACTTTATAAGAGAATCAAACCTGAAAATCATAATGTGGCATTTTGTGCTTCACTGGAATCTGGGAAGAAACTTTGTTGAAAATTGCACTATTTTCATCAATAAGAGTAAATGATAGATCTTTAAGGTCCCTTCCAGCCCAAGCCATTCTATGATTCTATGTCACACATGAGGAGCAGAAAATAACAGTGTTTTCACAAGGCACGTGCAGAGTTCTCTTTTTGCTCAAGGTGTTTGAATCCTCAGTGCACTCTCACTATGAGAAGTGCAGTGCAAACATCGGAGTTTTGGAGTAGTAATCATTGGACAAAAAGGATTGTGTAAATGCTTAAATCTGAAGAGAATCGTTGTGCTAAAAATTAGAATAAAATATACACCATTTTAAAAAGTGATAGATTTGGTTTTTAAGGAATATTTTATCAGGATTGCTTTAAGTTTATACAGACTATAGAAGAATTGGACAATCATAAGTGTGCCTTTATTTAATTATTTTTTGTTCAGTGGTATTTTCTCATCTTTTGTACATGATGATTTCCAGGATCAGTAGTGTTTAGACAAAAAAAAATAAAGGACCTAGACATATTAACTTGATGTGATGGAACAAACTTCTAGTGTTGTACTGTTGAGATTCCCAATAGTTTTAAAGAAATTGCAAACCCTGTTGACTTCTGGAGAAGTAAGAAATATTCAATCAATTACTCTACATGTACTTCAGCGTTATAGATTGTTGTGACAATTCAGGAATAATGAATGAATACTTAAAGTAATAATGAGTACTTGTTAGTGACAATAAAAATTACTTATTTCATATGAAATTATTATACAATTCAGGCAACTATTTTACTTTAATGTCGCATTATGGTATATAAGAGTTAATTTTAGAAAAATAATATATTTTTTTAAATTTCTTTGCTCTCAGGGAGTTCTGTTCTTTACAAGGAAAGATAAGACAGGAATAGAAGACTTGTTTCTCATATACAAAATAGCTTATTTTCATTTAAGGTATGTTTTTCTCCCATGTTTCTGAGTCTTGTCCTGTCATATGTGGTAAGAGGACAACAAAATGAAAACTCAGAATCTTGCCCTGTCATGCCTACAGTTTTACTTGTGCAAAAAGATGTTTGCTCACAGAATTAGTAATGCGAATAAAGTTACTTATATGTGCCTTAGTGTTTCCCAGCATGTGTTCTGAAATTAAATAACATTGCTTTGACAATACTTATATAGGAATAAATGAGGCTAGGCAGTTAATTCTTGTATGACATTTTCCTAGAGTAGCTTCCCTTAGTGGAATTCTGTTAATGAGTTGAATTAACCAAATTGTGCTGCATACCTCAGATAACCAGAGCAAGCTGTAGAGTCTGTTCAGGGTTTGTTTTGTAGATGCTGTATTGGATTGATTGCCATTAGCATCTAGAAGTTGGTCCATATGGAGGCTATGTGGTCAAAAGCTAATACAGAGCAAGGAAAAAAGCTTGTGTGTGTATTAAGAACTTAGTTTATCAAGGCTGGCTTTTGGCTATCTTACACTTTATTAAAGATACTATTTAAATAAAGAAATCCAAGAGTGAAATTCTGCCTTGTCTGAAGTCAGAGAGTATGATGCAAGTGGACTGAGTTGCCTCATCTAAATTATGAATCTTCTTCTGACTAGAAACATACTAATGTTCCTTTCATGTTCTTTTTCTTGATTTAAGTGGTTTGTCTTCAGCAAGACATTGATCTGGAACATAATAATATAGACCAGTACCTGCCTTCCTAAGGCAAAGACTTTTTTTTTTTTTCTTTTTTTTCCCCTCTGAAGAAGCCACACAGAATTGTATATGTTGGTATCTTAAAAACCTATTTTTTAAATTTAAATCACAGTGCTTGACTACTAATTCTAGATAAATGTGAAAGAAGTGGTTATAAATTTGCTTTGTCTTTCGTGTTATAACTGTTGATATAATTGCTGTTGATGGCAAAATAGTTACACTTACAATCACCAACACTTATAATATCCCATCTAGCATGGGAACAGAAATATGTATGGTTACTTGACTGTTTTGTAGTTGTTCACTGGCATCTTGTCATTACGATGTAATGTCTTTTATTCAATCTGGAGTTGACTGTTCATGCTAAATTTGGTTATCAAATTAAGTAATCAGTCTTTGTTGAGGTAATTTTATAAATAAGGTTTCCTGAGAGAAGTGTCTGCAGGCAAGTTTGCTTTGTAATTATTTGAACATTTAAGAGCTGGAAGTCCCAAAGGTGAAGCAGACGTTTGTGTGAAACGAAACCTCTGCACAAAAGCAATTTTTATTTTTTTTTTTTTGTTCAGCTGCAGATTGTTGTCTCCCTATAAAAGACTTTGTAGCTTCTGTTAATGGTATGTAGGCCTCTTGTGCACTCAGTTGACTCGCATAAAGAAAACGAAAACTCACAGTTCTGTAGAAGAGTCCTTGGGTAAGCTTTGCAATACTGGATAAGTCTGTTGATTTTGATTTTAGTATTCTAGTTTTTTTGATAGGTATATCTAACTATATTAAATTTTACTAAATGCATTGTTTTTAGCATGACTTGTTTTTTATTGGAAAAAATGAATCAGTCTAAATAATAGTAAACCAAATAATATAGAAAAAAATTCTTGTGAAATACTATGATATCTTAAAAGATATCTCAATTTGCTGGTATTCTATGAAAATAGTTAATATATGAGATAACATAAAAAATTAAATCATTAATAAAAGATTTGTAATTCCTAAGACTAATCATTCACTTTGTAAATGCAGCTAAATGGAGAATCAGTGTTATCAGGAAAACCTGTGTTTATGGTGTGATGTATGGCTATAGTGGAAGATTTTCCCGGTTTTCTGTTTCTACTGTTTAGAATTTAATTATAGCTTTTTGAACTGCAGTATTTCAATATACTTCTGCTTGATATTAGACTTTGAGAATGGTATTTGTCTTTCACTCTCCTTTTTCATTTGCAGTGGTGTGTGCATGTGCTTATGCACATACATACCCTTGCACCTGTGTGTTCACACAGGGATTTCATGTGAATCTACATTAAATTAATTTCCACCCCTGTTTTTGGAACTACTTCTTCCAAAGAAATGAAGACATGAGATATATGTGCTTTGAGGTCTGTAAGTGGAAGACAGGAAAGTCCCAGACGATGTGTAGTGATCTGCAAGACTATGTGATTCATAGCCTGGATCTTCGGTGCTTCCAGGTAGCAAGAGGACCACACACTACTTACATGTGGTTATTATGTGATTGCGATTACATACTGAAAGCTGTGACTGGCAGCAGATGAATGCCCCTCTACACTGAATTAACAGATTTTGTGTGTATGTGTGCATGCAGTGTTTCAATAACTGCATTTGGAAAACTCTCGAAGTTAGGCCATCAGTTATACTTGACGGTGGCAGTGTGTCTGTCTGTTCTCTATGCAGGGCATTCATAAAAATGAATCCAATAAGCTTTTAAAGTGGATTAGTTACATAGTATTATCTCCATGCATAGATACTGTTATTCAAAAGTAATTTGCTTTTAAAGTGAGTTAAGCTAAGCCCACTGAATACTACTGAAGTTCTTAATGAGAGTGTTCACACAGGGATTTCACATGAATCCACACTAAATTAATTTCCACCCCTGTTTTTGGAACTACGTCTTCCAAAGGAATGAAGACATGAGATATTTGTGCTTAGAGGTCTTTAAGTGGAAGACAGGAAAGTCCCAGATGATGTGTAGTGATCCGCAAGACTATGCAATTCATAGCTAGTCTGCATAACCTTACCAAACAGCAGTTATTCAATTTGAAGTAGAGCTATTATATCCCTATGTCTCAGGGATATTTCCATACTGTCTTTGATTACTTGTAGCTGGCTCTGACAGATATATCAAAGCTTAGAAAAATCACATACTCTGCTTGAAATCAGTATAATCAGCGATCTTAGAATGCTTCACAAATCATAAGGCAAAACTCAGATTTAAGAATTTTCCAGTCAAATAATTGCAGAAGCCTAAAAGTCTAGTTACTAATGTATATATAGTCAATCACACACCTGCAAATATGTTGTGTTTTAATTTGAAGTTTTGCAAATGACTGATAGTCATTATTTAGACAAAAACTTAAGCATGTGTAACAGTTTTCTGTTACTCCTGCAAGCTTCAAGGAAGATATTAATTGGAGAGACAATTTCATTTAAAGATAATCTATTTTCTATCTCGGTCATAAAATGAATTGGGGCAAAGCTGTGAAGCAAATGTTAAAAATTAAACCTAGTTTAAACCGTTCTTCAGCTGTTTATACTTCAGTTTCTTATATAGATCTGTTCTAAACAGTAAATGTTTAGGGTTATGCTGCATTTTTCTGAATGAGTGTGTTCAAATTTTCTTGCAATACACATAAACAGGCATATTTAGGCACAGATCTAGCACTTCCTTTTTCTTTCTTTGATATTATTTTGGCTGTTGTATGTGTCTGTCATTTAACATAGACATTATTAAGGTGTGCAGTGATATGCTTAGCAGTAACCTTTACTCATAATGTGATATTGTCTGTATGTCTTACTTTGTTCAGCTTTCTCTGGCACTGATGAAGCCTAAAGCTGCTGTTCTTTGAGATGCTGATAATTTTTTTATCTGATTAACTGACACATTTAGTTGAAATCAGACACAGCCCTTAGGCTGGGCATGGATTTAATTTAAAAAGTATCAAAGGTTTGCACTGTGTGCTGTTTAATCATCATGTTTATCAGGCAAAGAAAAATTACCGGAAGGACCATAGGGAGAGGGTTATCTTAAGGAGCAGTAACTTGGGAAATGGGTAATAACTCCGAGGTAATTTACAGCTAACTTTTACATTCATTAATATAACATTTCCCACTGATAATTACAGTGCATGTAATATACTAATTAAATTGAAAACATTAGCACTAATTTTCTTTTTGCTGAACTGTGAGAGGGTCAGGTAAAGACATTAAAATGTGAAATTAAAGAAAACCTCTGTACTAATACTACTGCAATGAATATTTTACTTACTAGTAGAATACTTCTACAAGTATTGTATGCTACAATGCATATGCATATTTCCTCAAACTACCATCACTATCTGTAATTGAGCTTCAGTCACTGAAATTAAAAAAAAGCAAAATTGAAATCACAGTGTGCTAGCATAAATTACTCTTATGTTTCTCTTCATATTTTACTTCAACTGTGAACCACTATTGTCAGTATTGTACATGGGTATTACAGAGCCACGTTAACAACTGTGTAACAGTAAGCATGCTCATGGCACTGCTGTTTTCGAGTTTTCACAAAACTTTTTGATTTTTTATACTATTTTCTGATAGAAAATACAGCTAAAAGTAATTTATGATACAGGGAAAGCAGCAATTTTTAATTATTTTATTCATTAGACTGTTTAAAATATATATAACTTTAAAACTACGAAGCTTTAAATAGAAATTGTACATCTTAGTACAGTTACAGTTGCAAAGATCAATTTGCTGTTCCGACAGAATGGTTCATGAAGCTTATTCTTCATGAATCTTATGAACAGGAATAAATTAGTAGTTGTAATAAGACATGTAACTTACAGTTAAAACATAAGTAATAATTATCATAAAGTATACTGCTGATAAAAAGAAAGTGTTATTTAGATGCTTTTTAAAAGTTGATTTTTATACCTGCCTTTTCAAATGAGTAATTTTGGTAGTTTTAAAGGGATAAAATAAGTTTTAAAAAGTCATATGGAAAATAAAAAGTTGTTACCATCTGTATGCATCTTGTGTTTAACATCTGTGTTTATGTATCCATTACATACTTCGTGAGTAATACTTTGTGGCAGAGTATACTGTACTAAGTGCTTTCTATATTACCCAAATATTTCAGAGAAGCAATTTATTTTTGCTTTAGACTAACCTATTACACTGGCAACATATTAGTAAAGTTTTGCATAGTTTAAACTCTTAAATTAACAGTACATGACGCTTTCTTTAATAATGACAAAGCAAAAACCAACCCAAGAAAAAAAAACATGCTTCCATATTAACTTTCCTTGAACATTTTTCTGTGCTCTGTTACTTTCTATTTGATACAGCACCTAACATCTTTCCTCCATATTTTTTTTCCAAATTTGCTTCCTTGGCTTTTGAGTTCAGTGCAGATCCCTGGTATTTAGCTTGCAGATGTCAACCTGCTCTACTCATGCTGAGACTGCAGTTATGTGAACATGCTTTTTATGGTACCAAACCTGATCAGATTCCACATTAAAAGGTGAAGTGTAGTACCCAAGACTGATTCTGGGATTGATTCTCTGCTAACTATGATCAGCTCTGAACGAAACAAAATCCTATCTGTTTGTAAAATGTCCAGTAACTCTTTCAATACCAGAGAATCCAGTGAAGAACCAGTTTTCAGTTAGTACTATTTTCATGCTTCAAGTGCTGAGCTCAATACACTGTGTGGCAAGGCTTTATGTAAACTTGTCCAGTTGAGGAATTTATGAAGGTTGTTAGACGGTAGATTTTTTTTCTGTTCCACCTCATACTCCATCCTTCTTCCCTTCAAATCTTCTTACTTGAATTTTTGCTACTCCAACCTTGATTTGTTGAAGCGTACAGAATAGGGGGATTGAATTTATTCCATTTCATGGTATGTAAGTATATTAACTAGTTCTCCCATTTCAAAGCATTTATTAAGTATATTGATGTTTCTCCTTGTGGAAGCTGCTGTCTGGACAGTGATGGAAGTTTATATTTGCTCTTTACCATCAGAAGAACTAAATGAAAAGTGATGGTGGTGAATAGCTCCCCGTCAAAAGTCTTTAAACGTGAATGCTAACCACAACTGAAAAATGGCATGATGTACTGCCATTTCACAAAATGATTAAAACTTGCATATTATCGAAGGAAATAAACTAGAGTAAGTGCAGAACATCTTGTATATGATTATTTAAAAAAGATTTAATGTAGCTTGTAAACAAGCAGCCAATGACAGTCTTCTGTTGTTTTGTCACTAACTTCAAGATAAATTGTATACATATGTACATATATATTTATGTGTGTGTGTGTATATACACACATATATTTATGTGTTTGTGTCTCTATATATATGCATTCATACACATGCACATCCACCCTCTAAATGTGTTATAGTTATGTATAATTGAAAAAAACCCAAACCTCAAAACAAATGGTTTTTTTTGTTTTACTTGATATTTAAATTTCAAGTTTGGGCCATTCCTCCAACAGTTGTTTAATAGGAGTTCCGTGACCTTAAAGATTATAATGGCTGTATTAATTCCTTTACCATAGGATGATTTTGAAAGTTCCTAGGACTCGGGACTAGAATTTTTAAAATCCCAAACAAACAGGTTTGCAAAGCAGTTCATTTCAGTATAGAAGTATTGTGTTTGTATATCAGGACACTTAAGTCTCTCCTTCCAGGTGCTTTTCTTTTTAATTTGAAGAAGTTTTCTTACTGAGTATCTTTGCTGAGATATACATTTTGTGAGAACTTGAAAAACAGAATGAATTTTAAAAAATACCAATTTTATTGCTCTCTGAGCTTGTTAAAAAATGTGTTGGGCAAGTCAGTTGCCATCTTCATGGATGAACAAGAAATTCTGTGAATCTATGTGTTTGGGCAATCATGAAAGGAATTTCAATGCGTATTTTTTTATTATGAGGATCACATCTTTTTTTTAAGTTCTTGATGTAGGTACTGTCATTTTACATCTCTGGTGTAAAAACTAGAAACTATTTATTTCTTATTCTTAGAGAAAGAAGAGTATTATATAATGGAAACAACAGATTTGCAATGCATTATAATAAATATTATGATGATAACAGTAAACATATTTGTTTTGTTGAGGAGAGAGAAGTGTATGTGTTATAAAGCAGGTTGGCCAGAGAAGCTGTGGATGCCTTGTCATTGCAAGTGTTCAAGGTCAGGTTGGATGGGGCTTTGAGCAACCTTATCCAGTGGAAAGTATCCTTGCCCATGACGGGGGCGTTGGACTAAATGATCTTTAAGTTCCCTTCCAGCTCAAACCATTGTATGATTCTATGTTCTAAAAGAACATGGAAAATTGTGTATGATATGTGTATTTATGTAGCCATGGAGATTAATGTAGTTGTGAGACAACAGTTGTACAGCCTTGTGTTTGTTTGTATCAGATACTTAAAAAAAATTACTTGCTGAACTTAGTTGATGGGATAGTTTGCCTCTGGTAACTTAGAACTGAACAATGAATGTTGTTATTAGATGGTCATTAGTGTCTGGTTTTCCAGAATATCTAAACACTCATTTTTTAAATCAAGAAATAGATAGAAAAAACTCTGTGATAGAACATTGGATGAGATCTTTCCTCGAGTGTTTGGAAAACATATACTGAATATAATTTCCTAAATATCACTCTCTATCCAGCCGCTATAGCTGAACACTTTTAATTCATATATAACTTTTTTTTGACTGAAACCGTCAGGAAAAGCCCTGCATATTTCAAGTGAACCTGTTAGCAAAAAAAAAAAAAAAAAAAACAAAACAAAACAAAAAAAAAAACCCCTATTGTCTATAAGAATAGGTGTCAATACAATTTTGTGCTGGAGCAGTTTGTAAACTTAACTGCTTGAAATTACAGTAAGAATAAAATTCAGAATAACTTAAAATTGTATTATATTTGTTTTCCTTCACGGCATGATAGTATACACCATAGACAGATGCATACAAATAAAACAATACTGTTAAGTAGTGACAATATTGGGAATCTGTGCTTAATCAGTGAGCTCCAAGCTCTTCTGCTTTTAAAAATTACCACTGCAATAAAGACTTAAAAACATGTGTGGTAAAACAGTATTTTTAAATTGATACTTTTGATGCCAAGTCCTTAAACAGAAGTAATTTCAAAGTGTGGTCATCTCTGCTTATTATCTATGAGACTATAAGATCTCAGAGTTTAGTTCCATGATAGCCAGAGGCTAAAATTCAGAGCTCTGAGATAGGAAATTCAGGGCCACTGCAGGTATTATTTGTATTGCTGCAGCTATGTCTCAGTCTTTGAATTTGTGGCAAGGAAGAGTCCCATTTCAAAAAAAAAAAAAAAAAAAGTCTAGTTGTTTTTAATTATTTTTTCTTAGAAAAATCTATTAAAGACACTGTACATCTCATTCTTACAAGGACTTTAGAAAAATTACTTAAACATATCCTCTTTACACTTTTGTATGAATAGTATATCTGATAGATTATTTTTTACCAGTTCTTTCTGAAATACCTCACTATTAGAATCATTAATGCATTTTTATGGCTGATCTTGTGGATGGACCTGCTATCAGAAAAATACTGTAATATTAAAGTTAAGTGGTGTGATTTGATTCCTTTGACTCCTGTTATTCTTCCAGTAGATGGTAGTATAAATTGCAGCTGTGACGTCAGTCTGAGTGTTGACATCTGCATGGATCAGAAGAGAGTGTTAACTTTGCATTGCAATTAAGTGAGGATTGTAAGAAAATTCAAGATTACTTTCTGGCTGTTAACAGTTAACGACTATGCTTTGCAAGAATGTATATTCTGTATCTTCCAACTATAAAAAGGCAAACTATCAAGTAAACATAGAGATGGATGTCTGTAAGATGAAATATGTAATATACACATATAATTAAATATAGTTAAAATTATTTACTGTGTGACCATAAAAGACTTTTTTACCTGTATAAGTCCTGTAAATTGGAGCATGCAGAACTTAATAGCAAAATCTTACTGAAAACAAACAGAATGGTCACAGTCTTACCATTAAGCATGTCTTGATGTCAACATATTGTGATGCATTCAGCCGGAAAGGTCAACTGTACTGTTACTGTATGTGTATAAAGTCTTAAAAAATGTAGAATGTTCGGTGGTTCCTATTCTGTCAGTTAGTGACTTTCTATTGCACATGGTTCTTCATAAGAACAAACTGATTTGTGTCTTAATGGAATCTGAAAAAAGTAAAGATTCAGTTAGCTGTATTTAGTGGAATGTAACAATAATGTATTCACCTGCTGCTGTTAATGTAATGAAAGCAAAACAATTCTGGTAATCTCAATAAGTAGAAAATCTGAATAGTTCTTTGTTTTGCCTTTTTCCCAGATTTTGCTTGTTTTTATTATGATCATTGAACCTAGCGTGTTCCATGAATTAATAAACACTTACTGTTTGAACGGATTCCTAGTGTAGCTGTAATGCCAGTAGTAGCTGCCACGTTGGTGGCTAGTTGCAGAAACCCCACATATATCCCACAATTCTTGATGTATTAAATGCGATGTATCATTTGTATCATGAAGCTAACTTGCATCCCTACAATATACCTATGAATGAAACACTTTCTGCATCATTTTATTCATAAGAAACAGAAAATGAATTTTAAATTCAGTACCATGGAAGGCAAAGGCTGATTTGATTTTGAAATTCATCTCTAGATATATAGGTCAAAATTTCGTGGTAAAATCTTGCTGCAAACTTAACAGGATTGCTGTGTAACTGAGCAGGTCCAGAAGGTAAGTCATGCTGTGTAGTTATGATCAACCTTGCTTAAAAGAGGAAAACAACTTTAATTAAGGTCTATCTGGAGCAAATTTTAGGAAAAGAAAGTAAATTCAGCATGTTGATTTGGATTCAAGCAACTTATATTTCATGAGCACTTGCATTTTTTTTAAGTACGTGCATTTTCAAGTGTTATATTCTCAGTGTGTTTACAAGAAAAAGTACTATTGGCTTAGGTAGTTGTAACGAAACAGAGAAAATATGTCTTGGAAAACCTTTTTCTCATAGCAGAATTTTTAAAAGGTGATGTTAAGTAAGTTGCCTGCAAGTTCTCTTGTTCTTATGTTAGGATAAAAAGAGTAATCTCACACCCTCTTGTCCTACATATTGTGACAAATGCTAATTAATCATCATGATTGTATGTTGCTGATACTTGTAGGTGGGATAGCTAACACCCCAGTAAGAGCTGGAAGTTATTTTGTGGATGTCAGGACAACTTTAGGATAAGGTTTTAAGTCTGGTACTTTTCAGTTGCCCTGGTTATTTCTTCTGTAGAACTGTACTTGAGTGGAGTAGTTGACTGTGTTAGAGTAATAACCACGTAGTAGGTCAGCTGTGCTGCTCTCTTCTATGCAAGATCTGCATTCCAGGCCATTCAGTTCCATGTACTGGGCACAGGGAAAAAGATTTCTTCTTGATTGATTCTGCTAGTAGAGGTACTGAATCTCTGTTGCTTAGGCCAGCATATACTGCTGTCATTAATATTCCATGTCTTTTTTTCAGGACAAAGAAGGGGTGGAGGGTGTATCTGTGGGAGCCATACTTTCTGACTACCAGAGAGTTCGAGTTGAAGATGTGTAAGAAAAAATAATCTTTAATAATATACACATTCAGGAAAGTGCTTTACTTGTTTGTTTTCTCACTCAAATTCTGGAGCTGAGACAGTTGCTTTATTTCTCATATTCTCATATCCGATACCCGATTCATTCAATTTTTTAATAGAGTATGTTTTCTTTTTTGTTTTCACCATCCCCTCCCCCCCCGAACCATGTGTTCATTAGTTAAAAAAAAATAGAGACTGTGTTGGATTTTTGGATTGCTCTTCAGGTCTCATGGATTAGTTGAAAATACTCACGGTATTGATATGAAAATAGTTGAATAGGTTCAGATCCTTGATTTCAAAAGAAAGCTCACTCAATTCCAGTGACTAAAGTGTTGTGGTCAAATATCTCTTTTTTTCATCACAGTTTTAATACAGAACATCCTGTGACTTGTTATCAGGAATTAAATGCAAGGGAGTCCTTATGTGCTTATCATTAATCAGGAGCTTTCATTTGTCATTTCTACTGTGCATGTTCTTTAAGACTAGATAGATTGTGATACTTCTAAGAGTTGTAATTAAAAAAAGGATCATATAATGGGAATTGTGTGTGTTACATAGGTGAAGATTTGATTTGGGTCTGGAAAAAAATTTTCACTATATATGTCTGATGAAATACAAAAATAACTTGTGTTAAAAATTAATTATAATTTCATGAGTTCATTAGTCATTTGTTGATTAGTCATTTGTTGATGATAAAAGCAAATACATGGAATCCTTTATGAACTGTAAGAATGGTGAAGTTAATGCTGTGCCAACTGCACGACTCCCATCAGCAACTTACACAGCATGGGTGTTTTCTTTACACTTTACATAGGTAAACTGCAGTCAGAAATAACTCCTTACTTTTTCTTTTCCCTTACACTTAAAACATTTTAATGACTGCCTGATCATGTTACTGGATATTTTAGAAAAGATTGCTTTTGTTGATTGTGGGTTTCAGATCTTTTACCACAGCCAAAAGATTGACAGGACATCACAATATTTCAAACAGACCTGATTAATTCCAAGATCACTCAGTGGTAAAAAATTTTTACATTCATCTATAGATTTACCCCTTGCAAGGGATTGTTTCACATAAATCATCCTGGTTACTTGGATTCAGCTAATTTGTTAGCTGAAGTTAGGCACCTAAATGAACCACTTCCCATTCAGAATTGCTAAATATTTCTGTTAATGTCACAGTTTAATGCTCTGTTCAAATACATGAAAGTAATAATAAAACCAATCAGATTATATGGGTGCTAACTATGGATTTACATGTCAACATTAAACATCCACTTAACTATAAAGTCATGACGCTAATATTAGTGGGTCTATCTAACATATGGCAGAAAGCCCATATATTAGATAAACATATATTAGATAATTGACAAATAAATGTAATTTTTGAGTGCTCTGATCTAGTCTCATAGTTAAATGTTTTTAAGTTTTTCAGGAACTAGACATTACACGTTTTATCACTAACTGATGGTACTTGACAATTTGCAGAAGGGTTACCTTCAATAGTGAAAATTAGTGAATCTCTAATTTGATAAACAATCAAATGCTGTGTTATCAAATGTTATCTAAATATGATATGGATCAAACCAAATAATTAAATTACATTAACAACTTGTTACTTTGTATCACAAGCCATATACATTTTCCTGAATGATAAGTTTCCTTGAGTGTTGATCCAAATCACAGGTTTGTTGAGCGTAACAAATTCAGCATATTGTACTAGTGACGTGTGCCACATTTATCAAAGTGCTGTAAATCTTGCCTTAGCTGTGTTCATAAAAAGTGATTGCTTCCTAAGGTATTAATTGGTTAGAGTCCCTAAAGGTTTAGGAATGTGTTTTCTCATGGTTTTCCTTATGTTCCCATGTAAATCTGTTTACATCAGTGCATTACATCTTACTTGCATAGATTAATTATAGTCAGAACAAGTTTATATCATTTTTTTTTATTATTAGACTTAATCTATATACTGAAATCCAGGGATAGTTATGTATTATAATTGAAATTGTAGAAGAAAAATTGTTAAAATGTAGGAAATGAGAAAAATTAATGTTCTTTAATTTTACATGCATTGTGCTGTGTAAAAGCATAATGCTTGGCTTTATTGATTTTTTTTTTGTTTGTTTTTAAGATGCAGAAGGCTTAATCTTCAGCCTTTAGCTTTCCTCTGGCGTCGGAACCAGGAAATACTGCTTAAAGAAATGATATCATCTAACATTCAAGCCATAATCGTAAAAGTGGCAGCTTTTGGTATGTATTCAGATTCTGAGCAATATTGTCTACTGAAACTTCCCATGGAGAAATCCACAACATAACAGAGAAAAAGAGAAATTTTTTTCTATATTTTAGGATAAGAAATGTTAATATGAAGACAATTTTTAAAAATTGCATGGCTGAATAACAGTCATGATGCCTGAATAATTGATTTACCTGTATGCAATTCATTCATAGAGGAGACATGGAAAAGCTGAAAAGTAATTCTTCCTAGCATAGTCATTGAATTCCTTTTGTAATTTTTTTGTTCTAGTTTGGTTTTGATTTGCAGTAAAGATGCATGCATAATACAGTGCTTCACAGTATTGTCATTTATAGATCATGCAGACTGGTGGCTCGACAATATTATAAAGCAACATGAAGGTTTTAATAGAAATACAAGAAATTAACATCAAACAAGATGAAATTATTTGAGGCCAAAACATTTTGTGTAGCAACAGTCTTTGAGTTGGTAAAGCATATACAGCAAACAGAAATAGTTCATCGTTGCCTTCAAAAAAATGGTATTTACGATGTAGTTGTTTAGTATACCAGAAAATCAACATGTCTTTTCATTGTCAAATATGTAAAATGAGGTTTGTACAATAAAGCAAATCAATATGAAAGATAACCTATTTATTGTTTGACTGTAAAGATAAGGTCAAATGCAGTTTCATAGGAAGGTTTATTGAATGCATGCTCTATAATCCTAAGAAGCATGAGAAACATGTTAACGGTACAATATCTTAATTTCAGGTCTCTATGCAGTTTTTAATTTAAGAATATTTAAGGATAAAGTGTGACCAAAGGACCTTTTCTTTTTGGGTTGACTATAGATTTGCAGTACATTGTACCAAATAGTGGCTAGTACCAACCAGTGGCGTCGGTGGTTAAAGATGTATGTTTAAAAAAATAGTGTTGTATAATCTTGCATTAGAAGTCCAAAGGCTGGTTTATCTGGGCAACTTTCACATCAAATTCCTAATGTCTGTCTTCTTCAAAGAATGCTTTATAACAAAGTCATTTCTCCTTAAATATTAACCAATAATTGAATTGTAATAGTTTAGACTGAATGAAGTCCATGACTTGTTTTAATTAATTCTTTGGTTTTTTATTTATTTGTTGCTCTTTATGTGGTATAGTTTCTAACTAGTTTCTACATTATGATTATGATGGTCTCGCTGTGATGTTCTGTAGGACCTGCTAGGGCTGCTAGTGGGATTAGAATGATTAGCAATACCACATTCCCTCATTCACTTGTAGGTAACATTCAATTTAATAGCATTTTCCTGAATTTTGGAAGGTCAGTTACATAGGAGTTGAATACTGTGTTTTCGACTATAAACCAATTCTTTTTAAATTGGAAAAAAAAATCTTTTTGAAAGGAATAGTTTTCAGGCCATGTAAATTACATTTTTATATCTGTGTTATTTTTCCATAAAATAGAATGCTTTCATTGCGTATGCTGTGAAGAAAAAATAGAAGTCCACAAAGAATATGTAACATGCTTTTTCACATCAGAATTATTTTTTAAAGAAAATATATGATTTAAATAATAGATAAAACTATTTCACAAGTAGACATCATTGATGACCTGTCTGATGCCTAGAGCAATATAAGCTTGTCTTTTGTATTCTACAGTCTTAAAAAAACTTAAAATGCACTAGTTAGTGCACAAAGAGTGCTTTGTGGGCTATTCATTGAAGGAGCAAATACCATAAATACTTGTAGATAGCAATTAGATAGAAAATCACTTGGAGGTTTTTTTTTCCTTTTTATTTTTTTGGCTACAGGTAAAAGAAAGATCTTATCAGAGTCAATTTCTCACCTGCCTCAGGCAAACGTAATTAGATGTAAGCAAATTTAATGGAGCTTGTGTGCTCTGGGGCCATTCTGTAATGCTTTAATAATTGCATGCCTTATTAAAGTGGATTTAAGGTATGAAGGCTGTTCAACATATCAAGTGGCAAAGAAGATAAGATACAGTTTAACTTTTTGCCTCTTAGATTAATTATTAAAGCTGAACTGCAATGAAAATATTTAAAATCACAGATTTATCTGAATCTGAAGGGTAATGCATTAGATGGTATGTTGTACAGATGTTAATGCAAGAAGCAAATCTGTAACCTGAGCTTGACATTCATCAGCGCTGGCATACTTGTACACCCGCATTGTCCTGCTTTCCATTAACTTGGTGCCAGTATTGGCAAGGTAAAAGCCTGTCGTTTTATGTAGAAAACACATAATTATGCAAGTAAATGAGCATTAGTTTAGTACATTTCCCTAAATCCACCATTACAAATTAATACCATAAACTTTGCCAGTGGCAAGAGTTTTCTATCTCAGAGTAGTGTACTTTTCCAGATGCGATACCAATTGCGCTCACATGCAAAATAAGTATTGTTAGCAAGCCTTCTTCACATGCCTTCTGTTGATCTAGAAGTAGATCAGCTTTCTTTCCTTTAGAGTGTATTTCAGAGGCTTTAATGATGAGAGAAAAAAATTCCATGATCTAGCAGCAAACCTGAGCTATAAAAGAAAAAAAAAGGCTGCTTATGTATATTTATCTTCAGTGCCATTTTCTTGCTGCTAAAGATGCATGTATGATGCATGATACTTTTCTGTTTGAAATATACCCCTCTTCAGTGGAAATCCCAGAAAGTCAGAATGAGGTTACTTGGTAATAGCTAAAATAGAAACAGTTATTGATTGTATTTAACATGTGTGTGCCTGAAATTCCAGTAATATCCATTGCTCATGTGAGACAGTATAATATAGCACTGTGTAATATAACAGAGACAGTGTAATGCAACACAATAAGAAGATACATTTTTGATACTCTTGCTCTCTGGACACATTTCACAGAATAAAATACTAATTAACTTGCAGAGTATGTGTATAACAGATTCACCTTTTATTCTTGGTAACTTTAAATACTGGTCTTGCCTGTGCCATGTTCTAAAGCAAATTGCTTCCACTGCAGCACAAGGTGTAATACTCAGGTGGAAGTGAGAGAAGGAGGAAGGTTACATTTGCAAGGAATCTATGGGGTCCTCACAGTCTGGCCCTCAGTAAAAATTGACCATTGAGTTTTATTTAGTTTTACTTTACTTATATAGTTAACTATACCTAAATCTTGTTAAGAATTAACACTAAAACTTAGGTGCCACTGTACTTTTTAAAATATGACAAACTTCAGTTCTCGTATATATGAGAATGTATTGAAATTGGTTTTATGTCATGTAATTAAAGCAGTTTGTTCTCAGTGATTCTAGTTTTTCTTGGAAGTTTTAAGAGTAACTTTCACTTTCAGTAAGTTTTATAAGTGCACATTGTTAGCTTGAGAAAGTGGGGGAAAAAAATGCTTCTTCAATGATTCCATCAAAATCAGAATATAAGCTCAAATTTCTGTGTTTTATGGGATTAATATGCATTATTTACTTTATACATTGCACTTTCTTCCCAGTTTGGTTATAGTCAATTATTGATTTATTATTGAATTAAATACTTGAAAACCCATTGTAATTATGAGATTAGGTAATAGAAATACCAAGTTGAAAAACTCTTTCATAGTTAAATTATGTTTCTAACTTCTAGCTGTTCTTTGGGCCACAGGAGCGGAAATGATACCGAAACGCTGTTCAACTGTTGGGCAGCAATAAAAGCGGAAACTTTGTATCAGGGCTGATTAGCTTGTGGTCCTTGGCCTACAGTTGAAGTGGGGCTCTTATGAAATGTCTACATCCTTTATCTTGTAGATCTGACTGCTGTGAGTGCTTGTAGACAATCTGCATGCTCAACCATGGGTAGATTTGAAATCACAGGGGCTGTGGAAGCCTAAATTTTGAGATGGTGTGGGCCCTAGTTGCTTACCCAGGCTATTTCCCTCTAACAAGGAGTAATGAGTCCTTAGGGAGCCATTGCCATCTCCTGTCTGTCAACAAATCCTAAAGTTCCTTCTCTAAAATGAGCTGTCTGAAGCACATATATTTAACTTGACTGTCCTTCGCTGCGAGAAGATCTTGATGCTTGCCTCACAAGGTCAAAGAAATAGGTATATTCCTGCTGTACATCCTCTGAAAAGCTCATCGTTTATAGATGCGTATGTTTTTGTATATGAGCTTTTAATTTAGAGAGAGAGAATGCTACTTCTCAGTATAATGAAATCATTACCTGGAGCTTTTGTTTATGATTTAAACCTAAGCACCTAGGTGTCTGCATTATTGTTTACTATTTGCATGCCACTAGTGTACAGAAGTGAAATCCTGACTGACTGAAATTGATAGCCAGACTCCTGTTAATTTTCATGGAGGTAAGATTTATGTATAAAGTAGTGCATTAAAAAAGAACTAGCACCACACAGTTCCTGGTTAAGCTTCTGAGGGTGTAGTTAGCATTACAGATAAACTGATCTAATAGTGAGTTGCTGCAAAAAGGTTGATCTTTCTTCCCCCTTCTAGCTGACTCCTCCAAATCACAAGTGTCTACTTGCTTCTGCCCCTGTAAAAGCTCCAGTGATTGTGCGGCTGCAGCTGGGTGATCCAGCAGGAAAGTACTGCTTTTTTGCATGAGCAGGGAACTTGCTGTGTAGGTGCCATGGCCACGTGGAGGATAAAACTCTCAGTAGAAGGTTTACCATGAAATTGGATTGGCTGTAATGTCACATCATATCCTGAAGTAAAGTTGGTGATTGTGTGAGTTTTGTCTGAGCACATCATCTGTGCAATGGAAAGGAGCAGTGTTAGTTGCAAATGTGTCTCTAGTTTTTAGCGTTGAGCAATTTTAAAGTCATTGCTGGGGAAATTGAAGGAACTTGTTATAGCATCATCACAGGGAAACATACTTGTTTCCTCCAAATATTTTCAAAAAATTCTCAGACAATTCACAAACATAACAGAAGGAAGTGAGCAACTTTTTGTAAGAAATCAGTAGAAGATCCAAGTTGTTTTCTTCCATATTGTACTGTAAGGAATTGTTTACTTACTTATTACTATACAGACTAAACATTGGCATTATTCTTAGCCGGTTCAGCTCATTTAGAGGTGATTGTTCCATTGCTTTTTCCTTGGGCAGTTACCAGACGCTGGAGCTGTAATGGAATATGTGACAGTCTTCACAGCCTGTGCTCTTGATAATGCTTGGTTTTATTGGTATGAAAAAGACTTCTTCTGTTTATTATAGTGGAACATAAAATGACTGATACTATTTTTCCAAGTAGTCAAATTTTAATGATTGTCTGTTCTGTTAGGAATAACGTATTCTGAAAAGTAGCCTTAAACTTTTGTTAGAAAAATTATCCCTGAATAATGTTAAAGTATTATCTTGTATACATATGAAAGCTCTTCATTACTTTTTATTGTAATTTTTTTCAGATTATAAATTTGGTAACCTTACACCTGTCATGTACTTCAGGAAAGGTATTCTTATTAGTCTTTTCCCTGTTCTAATCCTTGTTTCCTAGCTGGCACGTGTTATTGTCACTGAATTTTCAAACAAATCTTCCAAAGCTTAGTTGGTTCTTTAGAGTTTAAGTGTATTTGACACTTTTTGCCTTAGGCTTGTTCCCTAATACATTTTGTTACTACCTCATTTATCTACATCATTCATGTTATTTACGATACAAGAAAAGGAACCACACCTGTTTGTTGACCAGACGTTGTATGAAAAGACTTGGGAACAATTATGAAACCGTAGGAGTCATTTTAGCTCCTGCCTTTTTTTTTTTTTTTTTCTGAGGGAAAAGGTTCACATGGGAAAAGATCAGTATGGAAAAATGGGAATTGTATGCTAGACCAGAAACCAATCAAAATTAACTTCAGATTTAAGAACAGTATGATGCAGAAGAGATGAGTACGAGAGAAGAGAACTAGGAATGGACTTTAAGTGAAGAAAAATTTTGATTCAGAGCATAGCTGAAAAGTTAGAAAAATAAGATGAGAAAATAGTCTTTGGATTTGGAATGTTATTTGCCTTGATCCTTTTATATGAATAACAGATACTTTGTTACCAGTGCAAGGTGCGTTTTTGGAAAGGGCTTTTAGTGTACAGGTATAAAGAAACATTTGAGAATAAAGTGTTTCACAGAAAAAGAAGAATTGAGATTTTGTAACAGTTTGCATAAGTGGATCTAGAAACAGGTTAGAGAGAAATATTTTTCCTTCCTTGCTATCTCTTGAGCCTATAGGTTGGACATTGGGAAGGAGGTCAATATTTTCGGTAGTAAGAGGTGACAAGACTTAGAAGAGTGGGAAAATGAATGTGCCTGAAAACGGAAGAGTAATTGAAAGTTGACATTATTGAGTGCAGTGCCTCTTAAGGAGATGTCAGAGACAGACAAAATTGGAGGAAGATGGCTTAAGAGTGGAAAGATTGCTTTGCAGTTTGGGGAGATCAGATCACCTAAAGAAAAAGTGAAACGAAACGGAAGCAGTGGTCTAAGAGTGGACTATTAGGCATTTAAAGTGAAAGAGAAAAGGAAGTAAGGGTTCCAGTGAAGGAGTCAGAAGAATGGTCAGAGAACTTTGAACTTAGAAATAGTAGAAGAAAAAGAGCTTAGAAAGAGATATGTCAAAAGCAGAAGTAATCTTAACAGAATGAAAATCAAGAGGGAGAAGTGATGTCTTGTTAATACTAGAATATTACTTGCTGCTCTTTAATGCTTGGTAAGATTTCAGTTCTGGATGCACATTCACTGTGCAGACTTCTGTGCTGAAACAGGGCATAAACTGAAACCTTTAAAGGCATATCCGTGTAGTTGGAACCACAAATGCTTGCTTTCCACGTCTCTCTGAGTTGCAGTTTTGTGAGACTTGGCCTAATCTGATCCTTTATTTCTGCTCTGGCCTTGACTCTTTTGCAGGTGATCTACTGATTTCCCCTGTCAGAAGTCTCTGTCGATCCATTTGGGGACTGTGACTTTTTAAAACTTTATAACCTGTCTTCATGGGAACGGATTTAATGAAAGTGACACAAATTTTACTGCTTGCACCATGCCTCTTTCTCTGCCACTGAATCAAATTTCAAACCTTTTCTTCAAAGCTTAATAGCACTAGAACAGTTCAAAGCATGGAAATAACAGAATTCTTTAACAGGGACAAAACAGCAGATCCTTTTTAGCCAAACTATGGTGCCAGAATGGTTGAACTCTTTGAATTGAATAGATTAATAAACAAAAAATACTCTAATTCTACTCACAACATTTCAGTATAACGAAGTTAAAAACACTGAAAACAGATTTATATCAGCAAAGTCATACATATGGGGCTGTATGAACCAAACCTTTAATAACTTTTGTTTTAAGTACCTAAAGTCTGTTGAAAGTCCTGAGAGGATGTTGACTGGGGCAGTATTTTCAATGAGCTGAACCATTTGCTGTATAGAGTCTTGGATTTGATTAAAAGCAGTTTAATAGTGTTACTAAACAATTCTTCCACAATCTCTTTTTAAACTATGAACATTTTAGAGTTTTAAAAGTATCTGTGTGAAAATATTGCCTTGTTATTTTATGAAACAATACAAAGTTTCTTCAAAGGCTTACTGAAGTTTCTGTTCCTGAAATGACAGGGCTAAGTTGCTTTGAATCCTAGATGTAACTGGAACACAAATAACTTTGATGTTAAAAAAAAATAAATCACAAGAGATTACAGATAAAATTAACATTGCTGGTATGAAGTTTTAGAGCCTTTTACTTCTTAGAATTCTAAAATTTGATGACATCAGACTAACCTAGTTTAGAAAATATTTCAGGAACTTCTGAGAAAGAAGATAAACTGTAATCCAAATAAACTGCACTGGAAACATATGTTAGAACCACTTTGCAATTAATGTCCTATAACTTTACCACTTAGCTTGAAAAGAGTTACTATATCTTCAGATTCCATCCCTGTACTAGTCCCACACTGGATAAAGCACCCCATACAAAAAAGAAAAGAAAAGAAATGGGGGGAAAAAAAAGCCAAGAAAAAAGAAGTAGGCACATAATCAAGTTGCATGCATTTTACTCTTTTATACAATAAATTAGAAGTATATTCACCTCAAATCTTTTAGAGGTGGAGTAATATCCCATATTTGTTGCACTTCATTTTTATACAAAAATTAAGCAGGTTTTACAACTTTTTTGATGTTTTGTAAGAGGAAATTCAAGGGATCCATCCAGCTCGCCGCTGTTATACAGTCTGTCATATGTGATAGTTATGAGGAAGTTAAGAATCAACTGTGAACCTGTCAAGTTACAATACCAGACAAAAAGTTCACTTCCCAACTCTTCGTAGACATGAAAGCTAAATATGACACCAGGAATGATTTGCCTCAAGGCAATTTAAGGTATGGATTTACAGTGCATTAATATCTATGTGGCAGGTGCACTCCTACATCGTGAATGGTATCTGATGTTCCTGCCCTCCTGCAGACTAAACCTGTTTTACCAACTAATACTTTTATGTATGGACTTTTCCTGTGCTATTAGAAACATACTTTTCAATTCTGTATCATTTAAAGAATAGTGCTTGATACTGCTTCATGAAAATCAGTGATTTTGTGTTGTTTACTTAGAAAGGAAAAAAAAAGACACATCTGAAGTAGAGGGTTTTACCTTCAAAAATAGTCCTGTTTTCTCTGGGTGATTGCATCCATACTTATACTCTTTTCCTTTTTTTCTTTACATATTTCCATACCTTAAAGGTCCCATCACCTCCTTGTTAACCCTGTTTTCTTCCTGAAAAAGAAATTGAAAAGAGAAAAAGAGACTAGTTTTGGTTCCAGAAAACTTAAGTCTTTCATTGCCTCTTTTCTTATTTAAAATTCTAAATAATTCTGCTTTTGATGAGCAGCTGATTAGGATATTTCCAGAAACTTTATTGTGCATTATCATCAGAAGTTAAGTCTCGGTCCCTGACATTCATAATGATGGCAGTTGCTAATCTTCTCAACAAAAAATACTTCTCAAGAAGTCATGAAAAAGAAGGGAACTTTAAGTTGCTGTATCATTAAAAGAAATTCATTTTTTTTCTCCAAAAGTCTTTGCTAATTCAATGTATATGAAATTTCAAGAAGATTCATAATAGATAGTGATTTTGGATATTTGTTTTTAACCTTATTTATGGAATAAGTCAGAGACGATTAAGATGCACTTTTTGGATAGTAAGGTTGGTTAGTCAGGAAAAGACAGAAGTTTTTTCCTGTATTGTCGACAGATAGTGGTTAGCTCACATTTTATTGATGTCTGTGTGTGGTAATGATTCTTTCACAATGTGTTCATGTGTTGTGGGTTTGAGTTTGGTTGTGTAGCTTTCAGAAGAACTTTATGTACCACCATTTCTTAAAACCAATAATTATAATTTATTTTTATTTATTCAGCATTTTACTGAGAGGTAAAAAAAGAATTTTTTTATATTAGAAGACTTTCTTAAAAATCAAGATTATTTTAAAATTCTGAACATGTATAAAACATATTCTTGTTAGTAAGATGAGGCCTTAGAATGTGGATTTTATTAACTTAATGTAGTGCCATGAAAATGGAACTCGATTTTCTAGTGGGCTTGATAAACGCAAGTAATATTGGGTAGTTACCCCTCAGGTGAGGGCTTTATGCTACACTAATACGTGTGTACAAAGTGAACAATTTAAAATACAGTTCTTATGCATAACTTAACACTAGTGAAATGCTTTTTGGTAGTGTTCTTTGGTACATTCTTTTCACTACAGAACAAAGCCCTGAATTTCTGCCCCTGTCTTTTGACATTGCTGGACAGCCCTTGTCTTGCTGCTGAGCATAAGGGGGCTCTGCAGCCGTTGTTGATATCTGCAGGAAGGAGTTCTGCTCTTGCCAGTCGATTTATCAGGAATTACAGATGGAGTAGAAATTACTTTGAAGTGATTATACCATTTGTGCTATCACATACTTATTTTAAGTAAAACTAGGCCACAAAACTGGAGATGAGAGCACAATTTGTTTTGCTGAGCACTGTTAAAAACAGCATTATCAAATCTTCCGAGATACTTCTGTCACCATGTACTGGGCTATCTCAAGAGAAATAAAGCCCCACTTGCTCTCGTGACAGCACATAATAAATTGACTGATGTAGTTCAGTTGGTGAGTTAAAAGTGCATTGAAAATAATGGGGCATAACGTTCTAGGGTTAACATTTATTCATAGATGATGCAATTAAATAAAACAGGCATTAACTTCAAGGTCAGTCAGTAAAGTAATAAAAAGGAATATTTTAATTGAATTGTAATTGCTTCCCATTGATACATGTAAGTTAAGTAAAATAGATGTCAGTGCTGCAAATTATAGTTTCCTTCCTAATTAATTTCTTAATTCTACATACAGTCATCCAGGCCCTGGACCTTGTTGTTGGTTTATCCACCCATCGAGATTTCTTCACATCTAGTTTCATGGAGCAAAGAATCTGGAGGATGTGATTAAATGGAATGTATTAAGAATTTACAATACATTGTTTCTCTTTTTAGTCTAAGTCATTTTCAGAATCTGAATAAATCTGCTCCTTTGTTTAAAGAAAAACATACCAAATAGAAGTATAGATTTATATAAACTGTTTTGTAAGTATGGTTATAGATACTTTGTTATACTGATAGTAGCAGTAGATATACAACTTCATCTATACACGCATACCATTAGAGATTTGAGATGTGGATTACTGGTTCTGCAAATTACAGGTTACATTGGTTCTTGATGCCTTTAGCAGGCAGTCTATATTCACTCACAGTACAAACCTGTTGGAAACTAAAGGAAGTACAGTTTTTCAAAAGAAAGAAAAGCTATCCAAAAATAGAATTCTACTGAGAAACAGGGTACATTGCACTTTCACAGATTTTCATATAGGTGTGGGATATTGCTGAAGAGTTTACCTATAGTGTATATATAGGCAATTTATTTGTATTTTGTATACTATTTGTGTCATAGTTTCTTTTAAATTATTGTTTTGTGGGACAGAACAGTAGGTATATCCTTCTTAATATCAAAGAGAAGTTGTGAAAGAAATAATATGTTAGTGTATCTGGTTCTGACTTTTTTTGCCCTTCTCACGTTTGTAAAATATGCCTTGGTTTAAATTTAAAGGAAACCATCTGTTTTTATGAAGGAGGGGGTTGCTTTACTTAGAAAAGTAATTATATTAATGAAGAATGTTAATGTAAATGTGTGAAATGAGTACTGTAATATGGTACTCATTATTACTTGTTTATTTTAAGAGAAAATGCTTGTTTTGCTTAATACCCATCCGATTAAAATCAAGGACGTAATGTTAGGCTGGTGTAAGTTGGAAGACATCACAAGAATCAATGGAACTATTGAAATTAAATGAAGATATTTCAAAATTATTTCCACAGCATAAATTATCATTATCTTAAATCTAGCAACACACATTTTTAGTCTTTTAATAAAGAGCAATAAACCAATACCAAGAAAGAATAGAGGGAGGAAAAAAACACAGTCCTATTTCACCTAAATTATTAAGCAGTTCTTAAAGTGTTCCCCTAGATAGGGAATTTTTAATGTGCTTTAATTAAATATTTAAAATCTTTATTAATGTTTTGAGATCTGATTCACTGTAACTTGTTTTAGTTTCACAGGAATTTAAATATACCAAGACCATCGTTGTAAAAATTAAAAGGCATATCAGCTATTTGAACTCAGCAATGACTTTATATAATAGTATACCATACATTTATGTAACAGCTTTCATCATCAATGATCTAAAGTGCTTTGCAAGGTATATACTTCAGAAATTGCTTCTAAAAGGAGTCATTCTGGTGGCAGCTCTTTAATGATACCCATTATTGTATAAAGCAGTAGAGTAGGAAAAAATAGACAAGTATTACAATTAGTAAAAAAATAATTAAGAGTAGGAAAAATCGTGATCACTGAAAATTTTCTCAGTGTTCCTTCACTCTCAGAAATCATAATTTTGTTTTTTCTTATTTACTTAATATGTTAAGACCTTTTGACCACTTAGTCTCAAATCCAACTAGGATATTTACTTGGTTGAAGAAGATGTCAGCTCTTGAAACAGTTGTTCCTGGATGTTTTTTATCCCAGTACCGATTTCTTCTAATTATTTGATTTATTCCCGAGAAGTGACCATTTAACAGCCAACAGCCATGAGTTGGCAAAACTCATGAAGTCAAAAAGCTGAAACAGGAACACAAGAGGGCCAAGTTATACAAATTATCAAACGTTAATAGGTCTTACTTTTACCAAGTAAATCAAAATGTAGGAATTATACAGAACATTTTGTGATGTATCAAAAGGTACAACATTCAAGACCTTCTGTAAGTCTGAGTTTTCTTTATATCTCCATCCTTTTTAATTCTTACTTTTTTTCTGTGGGTCACACACAAAGAATGTGTTTTAGTAAAAAAGTTTTTATTATGGAAAACAGCCTGTGTCCCTTCCAATAATTTGCAGGAACTTTAAAAAAATTTTAATTTACTAGGTATCTACAGAGGTAACTTCGGGCTCAAAGATGTAATTTCTGTGTAGTATTTTTACTACTGTGGACCCACATGTTTACTTCACTGGTTAGTGAAATTTCTAAGAACGGAAAACAACAGCTTTCCCATTGACACGTGATAAAAAGGCAATTGGCCTTATTTTTCCACAAACAGGGAAACCAGTTGCCCAGAGGGGTTAAGAGGAAATTCTGACTAAGTGTGTTTTCTTTAGGATAGAAATTATTTTAGATAACAGTGGGACTAGTTTCGAGGGCAGACTTGCTATACTTAAAAAAAAAAAAAAAAAAAAACCAAAAAAATCAAAGAGAAGCCTTTCTTGATGTCATAACAGTAAGTACTTTATAAAAAATAATTTTACACTTTTTTTTTTTCCTCAGGTTTAGACCCAGATAAGCATCTAGGAAAAACTCTGGATCAAATGGAGCCTTATCTTTTGGAGGTGAGTGTTACTTAAAGGATACTTATACAGGTAAAGTGCAATTAAAAAGTAACATAGGCAGAAATTCGATAAAATTAACTTAATAAAAAATTACTTAGTTACTTTCAGAAATTAGATGCTAACCCAAGGCTTATGTTTGTACATAGAATATAAACTTCTGATATGCACTTTCAATATGCGAAACATTCTTTCTGGAGGTAGGTTCACAAATGGTGCCAGCGTCTTTAAAACAAACTAAAGGCAAGAAACCTCAATATTAAGCGAACACTAACTCATATGTCAATATGATAAAGCTAAAAAATTGCATGCAAGTTAGAGATTTTCACAGCAAGGAATGGTAGAGGCAAAATCATAGGTGATTCAAAACTTCCCCACAGATATCTCCATCTGAAGGTTTCCTACCATTTTTGCACACTCAGACTGCATACAGTAAGGCCTTTAAAAAATGGAATAAGAGTTTTATTCCAGAGAATGTACTTAATTCTGTGCAAAGGGTTATGTAATCCTAAAATCAAGAAAAAGCTTATAGGCAGAGCTAGTAGATTTATTTAAAGAAAAATTGTTTAACTAGGGGAAAAAAAACGACACCAGATTTTGTACACAAGTCTTCTTTGAGTTTGAGGTAGAAGCATCAAACATCAGGATGTTTGAAAAAGGATGCTGGAAGGAGGATCCGGGGAACTACAGGACTGTCAGCCTGACCTTGGTACAGGGGAAGATTATGGAGTAGTTCATCTTGAAGGTGCGCACAGGGCATGTGCAGGACAACCAAGGGATCAGGCCCAGCCAGCACAGGTTCATGAAAGGCAGGTCCTGCTTGACCAACCTGATCTCCTTCTATGACCAGGTGACCCACCTAGTGGATGAGGGAAAGGCTATGGATGTTGTCTACCTGGACTTTAGTAAAGCCTTTGACAGTGTCTCCCACAGCATTCTCCTGGAGAAACTGGCAGCTCGTGGTTTAGACAGGTTTACTCTTCGCTGGGTGAGGAACTGGCTGGATGGCCGAGCCCAGAGAGTTGTGGGGAATAAATCTAGTTGCCGGCCAATTACAAGCGGTGTTCCCCAGGGCTCGGTTCTGGGGCCGGTCTTGTTCAGTATCTTTATCAATGATCTGGATGAGGGGATCGAGTGCTCCCTCAGTAAGTTTGCAGATGAAACCAAGTTGGGTGGGAGTGTTGATCTGCTGGAGGTTAGGAGGGCTCTGCAGAAGGATCTGAACAGGCTGTATCGATGGGCCAACATAAATTGTATGAGTTGGTCAAGTCAATGGCCTGTAACAAGGCCAAGTGCTAGGTCTTGCACTTGCGTCACAACAACCCCATGCAGTGCTACAGGCTTGGGGAAGAGTGGCTGGAAAGCTGCCCAGCAGAAAAGGACTTGGTTGACAGCTGGCTGAATACGAGCCGGCAGTGTGCCCAGGTGGCCAAGAAGGCCAACAGCATCCTGGCCTGTATCAGAACTAGTGTGGCCAGCAGGAGTAGGGAAGTGATCATGCCCCTGTACTTGGCACTGGTGAGGACGCACCTTGAATACTATGTTCAGTTTTGGGCCCCTCACTACAAGAAGGATGCTGAGGTGCTTGAGCGTGCCCAGAGAAGGGCAGCGAAGCTGGTGAGGGGTCCGGAGGACAAGTCTTACGAGGAGTGACTGAGGGATCTGGGGTTGTTCAATCTGGAGAAGAGGAGGCTGAGGGGAGACCTTATCGCTCTCTACAACTACCTGAAAGGGGGTTGTGGTGAGGTGTCTCTTCTCCCAAGTAACTAGTGATAAGACAAGAGGAAATGGCCTCAAGTTGTGCCAGGGGAGTTTTAGAGTAGATATTAGGAAAAAATTCTTTACTGAGAATGGTCAAACATTGGAACAGGCTGCCCAGGGAGGTGGTGGAGTCACCATCACTGGAAGTGTTCAAAAAACATGTAGACGTGGCACTTTGGGACATGGTTTAGTGGGCATGGTGGTGTTGGGTTAACAGTTAGACTTGATGATCTTAAAGGTCTTTTCCAACCGTAATGATTCTGTGATTCTGTGATAAGGCTAAGTGCAGTTTAAGAATAACAGCTCTGAAAGTATGTTTACACATATATTGTCCATGACAGAGCCAATTTACCACATTACTTTGTACTTGAGCCTGTTAAAACCCCACAATTATTTGCATGTTTGGCTATTAAGAGAGTCTTGCTATAACTTTTATCAGTGTAAGCTGTGCAAAATGATCTCCTAAAAATACTTTTTATTGTTAATCTGGGTAGTTACTGTTCAGCCTGGCTTCATAAGAAGTTTTTGTAGAACAATTAAGGGCATGGCAAACTTGTAGAAAAAAAAGAAATAGTAACCAGAATTTGTTAGGTACTTTAAAAATCTCTTTTGCTGCTGAAAGATAGAGAAGTTAAATAGTAGTTATATCTTGAGTTTAACTTCATTTTCTTAGTCATTTGCATGGCTGGAGAGAAGAGGGTAGATAAATGATACTTGGCAAAGCTGAAGAAGAATGAAGGTCCATAGCATTCAAATAGTCTCACTTGAAGAGATTGTTGTTGGCCTTTTCTTAGCTTGAAGTTTGCTGCTTCTGCTTCAGAGCTGGAGAATCTGCCCAGAAACCTTCCCCGCCCCTACACCCCGCTATAATCTAGTTGATGTAAAAATCCCCTTCATTATCTATTTTTGTAAGTCTTGCTTCACTTATATCTTTAGAACATCTCAACTACAGCAATGATTCTGGAATGCTAGGGTGTGGGAAGAAGAGGTGTTTTTTCCTGCTCCAGAAAAAGGCAAGGAAAGTAGGGAAATAAATATCTTCCTAAATACTTGTAGTGCGGCTAGAAAAGCAGTGGCAGAGATATGCACTAGGAGTACACAAAAATAAGTATTCATTAAGTATATATAAAATATTTGTTTATACTGTGTCATTAGCAGATGTCTTATAATGTGCTAATAAAGGTAGACTTAAATCAGTAAATAGTCACTAAAACTAGGGATATCAGTAAGATCCAAGGATAGTTAGAAAAGGGAATGGATTTATCCTTTTTGAAAAATACAGATTGGATTTCTACGAGAAAAGGAAGGAGAGAATGGGTTCACCACTTCAAGCATCAGTGAGCTTTTGGATTAGGTAATATAATCTAATTGAACAGTGAGCTAACTTTCAGTCGGAAGCTGTATTAACATGGCTGTTTGATTCAACTAATAAGCCACTGAGAACCAGAGTCCACATGTTTCAGTTCACCACTGGTGAATATGGCTAGACTGCCTCTGGGAGCTCGACTGCTAAGCTGGCATTGGACTGTGTGAACGTGCCGGACTGGAGTCTTGGTTGCACTCCACATTTGTGTCGTAGGCCTGCTCTGACGCTGGCATGCTGTATGTGCAAGAGGATAACATTACTGTGGAAAAGCAGTTTTACTGACGTGAAGTCACATTCTGTGTGTACTGTAGAAATGGCTACTGATTGATAATTCCCAGAAAGGTTGTTTGGAGATCTTTGGACTCACAAGTAAATAATGTGTAGTTGAAGAGTACAATAAAGGTGTAAGTGCTTCTCCTCCAGTTTGTTGCTGCAGATCACTTCAGCAATATTTCTGTTTGTCAGAGCTGTTTTCTTTAGAATCTTAGTAAGTGACAACTAAGGAAGGATAAAACTTTGTAAGCATGAAACAATGAACAATTTACTGCGGAATGGATTTAACAGAAGCATCAACTTTACTGTAATATCAATTCCATACTAGTCAGTCACATTTGGATGAATTAATATTTATGTGGGACTAGCTAAATAAGCCAAAAGGAGGAAAGTACAGCCCCTGTGTTCGCAGAACGTTTCTGTTATCAAAACTCAGGTTCCAGCTTTAGTGGGGATGCAGATGGGTAGCTTCTCACCTCAGTTGAATCAGTAGTCTTGCCTTTCTTTAAAACTGTAGCAGTAAGTATTGCAATTTCAGTTATGTTAATAGGGTATAATTAAAATAAGGTTGAAGAACTATTCTTCATTTGATTTCACCATCATTCATTTTTAAAAGAAAATAATAAGAAATCTGAAAGTACCTGGTATTTTTGGGAATTAAATGTATTCTTCCTGATGTTTGATGACTAAAGTGAAGTGATTCTTACTTGGTTTCACTGAAATTCTTACTGTCTTGGTTTAATACTTCTTGAAACCTACATTTGCAGATTTCATCTTTTATTGATACAGCAATAAACAGGGCAATGACTGCATAGCTTAAGGTGTAGAAGTATTAGGGCATTCTGACCCTACTTGGAACTGATTGTCGGGACATTGTAGGGAAGACTGCACAAGTGATTATTTGTGCATGTGGCTGTTTCTTGTGCATATGCATGCTATGAAAATCAAAGTCAGTACAAATAAATTGTTTTCACGGGGTACTTAGTCGGCTTTAAGGCCTAATAAAACCAAATCATTAACTATAAACTGAAGAGAAATGCTTAGTTTTATGATGTGGAAAATACTCTTTTGCAAACCAATGAAGTCGTCTTCAGCATCAGAAGTTCAGGTAAAGAGACTGTGAGAGCAAAGAGTTCACAGTTCTCAGTAAGGAGGAGAGATAAAATTTAATATTCTGACCATACCAAAGCAGACACCATAATAAATTAATTTTTAACATTGCACGTCCCCAAAACTACGACAGCTTTATACATTCTTGTGTCTTTGATTTGTGTTTTATTATTTAACCAGGCATTTCAAATTTCACAACAAATTCCTTGGAATGTGATGTTGGTTTTTACTAATTTATGCTTTTTCCTATTCTTGTGGGATTCTCTTTTGGGTTCTCTATTGACATCTAATTTTCCTTTACATGGTTGTTTATTCAGGTAGGCACAAGTTTTTTCATTACAGCATTTTCCCTATTGTGGTGTGCAAGTTTGTGAGAATTTTTGCAGTTCTGTTTCAAATGAATTAAAGTGTTCTATGTGTTCTTCAGTTTTGTTGAAAACCAGTTTATATCTTCATAAGTTCAGTGCCCAGAAAAATGGCAATGTTGAATGTAAGAGTCTTTGGTATTGAACCACAACATGTATGACATGTTGAGAGATATGGGATTGGTAGGGAATATCCTGTTTTACATTTTAGCATATATTCACGACGTTCAACTTCTCTGATACTACAGATCAGGAATTAGGACTTTACTTACTTCTTTTTATCCTAAAAGTTTACCTTAAGGAACAGGCAATAAAATCAAAATCAACTTGTATTACTATAATGTTTCTATTATAATTTACCTTTTGGACATACAAGAAATAAACATGAAGTATTCATTTTCTTTTTAGAAAAAATCTCTTGTTAAGGCATTATAAAAGGCATGTCAATGTTAATTGGAAAAAAAACCCCCAAAACAACAAACAAACCAACCCACAACCCAGCCCTGATTTCATCTATTGAATTATTTAACTTTGGAAAAATACATTGTCGCCTAACTTTTCAGTCTTCTGATTTACTTTAGTTTATGTGTACAACAGAAATGATAATAATTACTAACATAAAGGTGAGATGTTTTTGCTGCTGTAGCAGCAGAAAAATGGAGTATTCAGTGGGAAAAACTTTTATTTAATTTTGCAATTTTTTTTCTGACTTTACAGAAGTTTGAACTTATAAGTACAATGATGATCTCCAAACCATGCTTTTATCAGAGATGAACTTTACTGGCACATGACATTGTCACTGTGGCAAGGAAAGTTCTTGAATTATTGCTTTTTTCCTAAATTATAGGTCTTTGATTAATTATTGATGAACAGTTGCTACATAATTGCTAAACTATTAAATTGCTCTCATGTCCCACTGTTTCCTATATACCAGGAGCCCTAGTTTTTTTACACTGAAGGATTCCTTGACAACTTGCCAAATGTCAGTGGCTGCTCACACTCTCCTTAGAATTTATTACTAGAATGATAAATGCATATTATGGTTATATTTGTTTGTACTTCTGTCTCTGCTAATAGACAACAAGAAAATGTTTAGTCATTTGTATGGTTGCCTTAGAAGTTGAAGAGTACTTCTTGATGTAAAGAGCTTTAATGTACTTGCAGAGAATTTACTAAGTGTTAGAATTTCTGTCTGGGAACAAAGTCTTCGCTTGACATAGAAAGCACTTGAATTCATATCTTTTATCCTTGATTATTAAACTTAAATGAGTAAGTCAGCTTTAATCCTTGTGTTTCATTCCCAAGGTAGGAAGAGACTGGTTTTTGGGTAATGTTTGGGCTAATTGTTTATATACCGTGTTATCTTGTGTATTTGAGTTAAGATTAATTTTGTGTAGTCTAGAAGATGTTTTCATCATATATTTCTTTGGGATTTTGAATGGGAAGTGCATTTTTAGTTAAGTGGAATTTGTAAATTTGCTGTTTTCTGGCTCATCTGAACTAGAAGGGAGATTTAGCAATCAAAACTTAGATTAGAGTCTAAGCTGTCATGTTGTTACGAAAGTTACATCCAGCCTGCAAAACAAAATAATTGGTCTTCAGAAAATGTTAATATTCTAAATGACTAAAAGGCAAAGTTTTAATGTCACTGATGACATTTAAAAAATATTGCTGGCTTTGTTAAATCAACATTAAGAATCTGTTCTGTGAGCTGCTGAATATCCTCACTTCCTGTTGATGTTAGTGGGAGCTGAAAATCCTTTAGCACCTTGTGTAATTGGTGTCAAGAATGATCTTCAAGCCAGTGACACTGAAAATGAGAATTTCTCTCAAAAAAGAGGAAATAGTCTCACATCTTTTGAGTATTCAATGTTAATTGCCAATAATTATTTTTGGGCACTGATGTTTACAAGCAGAGTTACTAATTTTGAAAGTGACTTGTAAACAGTCACTCCTTGTATTCACTCTGGAAAGGTTATAATTAGATCTTTTCTGGTTTTCTGTCTTTTACTTGTTCAATAGTTTGGTTTGGTTTGGTTTGGTTTTTTTCAATGGAAGCTACAAGAGGAGGAATAAAAGGTTTTGACTAATTGTGTTGTAGGTGTGGTGGGTTGAGCCTGGCTGGACACCAGGTGCCCACCAATGCCACTCTGTTGCTCCCCTCCTCAGCTGTTCAGGGGAGAGAAAACATAAAAAAAGGCTCGTGGGTCAAGATAAGGGCAAGGAGAGATCACTCACCCATTACCATCACAGACAAAACAGACTTGACTTGGGGAAATTACTTTTAATTTATTGCTAATCAAATCAGAGTAGGGTAACAAGAAATAAAACGAAATATTAAAACACCTTCCTCCCACCCCTCCCTTCTTCCCAGGCTTAACTTTACTCCCAAGTTCTCCACCTCTTCCCTCCCAGGGGCACAAGGGGACAGGGAATGAAGGTTGCGGTCAGTTCATCACACGTCGTTTCTGCTGCTCCTTCTCCCTCAGAGGGAGGGCTCCTCACACACTTCCCCTGCTCCAGTGTGGGGTCCCTCCCATGGGAGACAGTCCTCCACAGACTCTTCCAATGTGAGTCCTTCCCACAGGCTGCAGTTCTTCATGAACTGCTCCAGCGTGGGTCCCCCGTGGGCTCACAAGTCCTGCCAGCAAACCTGCTCCAGCCTGGGCTCCTCTCTCCATGGGTCCACAGGTCCTGCCAGGAGCCTGTTCCAGCACAGGCTTCCCATGGGGTCACAGCCTTCTTCAGGCATCCACCTGCTTTGGCATGGGGTCCTGTATGGCCTGCGGGTGAATATCTGCTCCACCATGGAGCTCTGTGGGCTGCAGGGGGACAGCCTGCCTCACCATGGTCTTCACCATGGGCTGCAGGGGAATCTGCTCCAGCACCTGGAGCATATCTTCCCCCTCCTTCACTGACCTTGGTGGCTGCAGAGCTGTTTCTCTCACATATTCTCGCTCCTTTCTTCAGCTGCAGTTGTTGCTGTGCAGCAACTTTTTCCCCCTTCTTAACTCTGTCACCCCAGAGGCTCTGCCACCGTCGCTGATGGACTCAGCCTTGGCCAGTGGTGAGTCCATCTTGGAGCCAGCTGGCACTGGCTCTATCGGAGGGAAGGGAAGCTTCTAGTAGCTTCTCACAGAATCCATCCCTGTAGCCACCCTGCTACCAAAACCTTGCCATGTATACTCAATACATTAGGTTGTCTGTTCTTGCATCAACATTAATTATTCTTTATTTATTTTCTCTGTAGAAACCTTGTTGCCATTGTTGACAGACGGAGTTCTCTTTTATTTCAGGAGTGTAATTTTTTAATGAGAACTTGGTTAAAATTTTTATTCTGCTTCTTTTTCTTCAAAAGAAAATGTGAAAGTAAAAACTAAAAATACCTCTCATAACAAGACATTGAAAAATTGTTTAATATATGTTCCAAAAGATACTTAGATTTTACACCACCAGACAACTAAATGGTCACATAGAGCATTACCAACATGTTGTTTTCTCACAGCATTTTTACTTTTATCCAAAATAAAGGCTGAAGAAGATTCAGGCCTTTTGTTTAACTAACTGAATTTAAAATGATAATTTTAATTTATGGAAATATTTACTTTCCATGTATTTATTTTTCTTCTTTCACACCTAATTTTGGTTTTTTAAGCTAAGATGATGTCTTGAAGTTGTAAACACTCTTTGAAGTTTTAAACTAAAAAACTTTGAAAGAGAACTGTAAAGTAACACAAACTATACATTTGTCTTCAGCAATAAATATACAGTATCATGTGAATATATCAAATATTTTGATAACCATCTAAAAAGTTGAACTTACAATGTATAAATAACCCAGTCTCATGCTTGCCTAAAAATAGACAAACAACAGATTTGGAATTATTTTGTAGCCCCCAGACAGATCTTTTCTAATGATCTCCTACATGTTGTGGAGAACTGCATTGCTGCTTTGGCTGCAGAAGCATCATGGGTGGGCATCTCTTCATGTAGGGAAAAGCATAAGGGGGTTAAATAAATGTTCCCGATAGTAACATTGACGTTTGCAGTGAAATTGAAGATTGCAGTTTGGCTCGTCATGAACTAATTGAGGCAGAACGTTAATGCTTGCTTAATGTGAAAAAACCTGGACAGGGCTTGGCTTGAAGCACGTAGTGCTGGGACACTTAAAAGGTGATATAATCTGCTAATAAGGAGATGAATTTCTCCTGAAGAAAAAGGGAGGGTGTCCCCATGCTCAGGCATGGTACAGGTGCCTGATTACTACCTATCAGTACTGTACATTAATACAGAATTACAGTGAACTATTTAGCAGTTGTGTGCTACTTACTCCAGCAAAAGAACTTTGGTTCCTGCTCCACATCTGCTCATTTATAAAGCAGGGAATAATTAAGATAGACATGTCTCTTATTTTGAATGTATTGGTTTATGTAGTTGTGTGTTTTAGTGGGATATCCAGAGCTTCAGGAATATTCATAAATGTATATTAGATTTAGATAGTATATTCAGTACAATTTATAAAGGAAACAGCATGTTGCTACCTCTTTAGATTTAGATTTAGCTTTTTGCTTTTGACTTCGAAAACTCTTGGTTCTGTTTGTTAGAATTTTTTGAAAGAATGAATATTTACCAAGATACAGATTGTTGAATCTGTTGGCAAAAATTGTGTTCATTTTACGCTTCTATGTGAAGTGCTACTTCTTGTGTTGATTTACAGTACAAGTTTCTCACAGAGGTGAACTATCTGTGCTAAAGGTAGACAAATAAGTGTCTGAAGTGCACACTGAAATTTTCAGCAAAATGTATTTAATAGACTAATATAATACTTATGTATTTTAATTTCCCTTTTGTGTTAGCTTTCTGAGAAATACGGAGTCCATGTTTGCGGAGAAGGTGGAGAATATGAAACATTCACTCTGGACTGCCCTCTATTTAAGAAGAAAATAGTTGTGTAAGGAACAGTTTCTTCCATTTCTTTATATTAAAGCAATGGGAACATATTCACATTTAGCTTGAGGCAACTTTTGTTGGCAGAGGTAAAACATGTCCTCTAAGTTCACAAACACTCACTTTGTTTAACACTGGCAAAGTCCTCTGAAAACCTAAATCAATACCTGACAAGACGAGGCCTTCATAGAGGGCTATAAACTTTTTAGACATTTGCACTTTCGTTTACTTGCTGATTATGGCCTGCAGTAAAACTGGTACCTACACACTGACACTTTTATCCTTTCATGAAGTGCGAATTGCCTGTAATATTTATCTTTCATTACAGCTACATTTGATAAACTGCCACATCAGTAGCCTGTGGGTTCCATTAACTCTGTGTGTGTGTGTTTTAAGCTTAGCAGCTTAAAATGGTAATGATAAACATTTTTCTTCAATTATTAGAGGATATTTTAAATACAAACTTTGCATGAATCCATCTCATTTACACTGTATATTTTAACCCTTTGACATAAATTACTAAAATGTCTGTAGTGGGATATGGAAAATATTTGTGACTTGATGCAAGTTTCTTATTAATCTTAATAACTAAGCTTACTTGCTTCGAGTGAGATGTGACTGCTGTTCCTTTTCTTAGCTAAGTAAACGGAGTAGTAATCATGTATTGGTGATACTCGGCCATCTTGGGGAAAGTCAAGATTATGGACCATATAAACATGATTAAGGTTTTCATGGTAAAGGTCTATTTGTTTCATTTTTCTGTAAGACTGGGATCTGTCTGTATAAGGAACAGAGAAATAAGAGCTGTTAACTGTTTCATTGCATGGCATTTGGGAGAAGAAGAGCAAAAGACAAACGAGTAAAAGTGTTGGCAGCTACTCTGGCAGATGGTTGCTGAACTGGAAGATACCTGCTCTGGAATGAATGAAAAAACTAGATAATTTCAGCCTGGAGGAAAGCAGTGGGATTCTTCAGGAAGAAGAAGATTCAGAAAGTAACAATGTAGAATCTTTAAACTGGATTTAGGTTCATAGATGGAATTATGAATGTATGGGCCAGGTAGTGAGACTCTTGGAGATGATTCTCCAAGGGGAACCAGGTGTTAGGTAGAAGCAGTAAGTTATAAGGCAACCTGCTGACTAATAGGAGTTGGAAAGTTAATCAGGAAGTTAGAATAAAATGCGTATGATGCTTGGGTACATCTTATCACAAATAAACTCGAGAAATGGGCCTGTGTGAACTTCCTGAGGCTCAATAATGCCAAGTGCAGGGGTTGAGGTTGCAATCCCAAATGCACCCGGGTCAGGGAAATCCCCGGTATCAATACAGGCTGGGGGATGAAGGGATTGAGAGCAGCCCTGCCGAGAAAGACTTGCGGGTACTGGTGGATGAAAAGCTGGACATGAGCTGGCAATGTGTGCTTGCAGCCCAGAAAGCCAGCTGTATCCTGGGCTGCATCAAGAGTGGCCAGGAGGTCGAGGGAGGTGATTCTGCCCCTCTACTCCACTCTGGTGAGACCCCACCTGCAGTGCTGGGTCCAGCTCTGGAGCCCTCAGCACAGGAAAGACATGGACCTGTTGGAGAGGGGTCCAGAGGAGGGCCACAAAAATGATCAGAGGGCTGGAACACCTCTCCTGTGAGGACAGGCTGAGGGAGTTGGGGTTGTTCAGCCTGGAGAAGAGTGGGCTACGGGAGACTTTATTGCAGCTTTCCAGTACTTAAAAGGGGCTTCTAAGAAAGATGGGGACAGACTTTTTAGCAGGGCCTGTAGCAATAGGACAAGAGGTAATGGTTTTAAACTAAAAGAGGGTAGATTTCAACTAGATATAAGGAAGAAATTTTTCACAGTGAATGAAACGTTAGGGTGGCGAAACATGAGGGTGGTGAAACACTGACAGAGGTTGCCCAGAGAGGTGGTAGATGCCCCATCTCTGGAAACGTTCAAGGTCAGGTTGGATGGGACTCTGAGCAACCCGATCTAGTTGAAGATGTCACTGCTAATTGCAGGTGGGTTGGACTAGATGACCTTTAAAGGTCAACTATTCCTATTCCTATTCCTTCTATTCTATTTCTATTCTAAACTTGGGGACAAAGAACAAAACTCCCCAATATGCCATCAGATAGAATCATGTCTCTTCTAGCAAAAAGGAAAATATTATGAAATCATTGCTAGAGCATGAGTCATTTTGCATTTAAAGTCTGACATGATTTCTATTAAACTGACAAATTCTTATCAATTATAGTAAGTGTCTGAGGCAGAGTTTTGTGAATCTTTGTCATTTAGAGTAATAGTACCCATTGCCAGACAAACGTGGCCTATTCAGCGTTTATATTGTAACACTTGCATCAAAAAGTATGCTTCAGAAGGATAGCTAGATTTTACCTGAGAGAGTCAATATGGTTATATCAGTTTTTGCTCTCATGTGTTTGGCTGATTATTTACGTTCTTTCTATTTATTTTTAGGCTTTTTATTTTACAGATGAAGTCTGGGAGTTCATGGAATTGAATGCATAATTTCCCACTGCTCCTTTTTCAAAGTTTTTTTTGCATAGGTACAACAGATTGGAGAAAACGAAGTTAAATTTTGGGAGAAAGTCTTGGTTGGTGTAGTGTGGAGAAATTTTTTTTTTTTTCCCCATAGAATTTGAGGAACACTTTTAGGAAAGTACATTGTGCCCTTGGTTTGGGATCAACCAAATACCAGTTTAAGTAGGAGTCTCTTACAATATATTCTAAATGTATTTCTGGCTATCGGTGCTTTAATGACCATTCAGGCAACTAGGAAAAGCTAGAGGTGGTCTGGCTGAGTTGTCTTTATTTCTATTGGCGACACCCAAAATAAGAATAAAAGTTAACAATAAATGCACAAAAAAATACAGGAAAAGACAAATATGTAAATCAGTGGGCATTTAATAATAAATATATGGCACAGCAGACTGTTAAACAGTTACTTAACTAGTTCTAAATATACATTTCCATAATGGAAGCTGAATAGCTACACTGGCATTGTGTGTCGCTGGTTTGATTAGCCCTGCTTAGCTCTTAAATTATTCATGTTGTAAAGACATGCCTTTTGAGGGGCCATTCATGTGAAATCTATTACTTTATGAACTTCTACAGAAAAATATTTTGTAGTTTCTTTGTCATTAAATAAGTTACAAGATTGTTTATCTTGTGTTTTTCAGTCTTGCTTTTCATATACCCTGAATCTGAACAGACTTTGTAATCATGTTAAATATGCTAGTATAGTTTCCAAATGTTTAGATAGCCATGGTTCTGGTAAACATCCTGGTACAATTTTTGAAGCTTAAATGGAGTTGTAAGAATTACGATTTAGAGGTTAAAACCTGTCAGGATTTTAAAGGGCCCTAAATTCCTGAACTCCTGCAATACGTCCTCCTAGAGAAAGTTTCTGAGGAAGACACTGAAGATTTCTTTTGCAGGTGTGATGCATTAACCTTGGCTGGCTGCTGGCTGCCCACCAAGCTGCTCCTACTCCCCCTCCTCAGCAAGACAGAGAAAATAAGATGAAAAAGCTTGTAGGTCAAGATAAGAACAGGGTGATGGCTTACCAATTACTGTCATGGGCAAACCAAACTCAAGTTGGGGAAAATTAATTTCATTTCTTGCCAATTTAAAAAAAAAATAAGAGTAGGATAGTGAGAAACAAAGACAAAACTAAAAAGACCTTCTCTCGCCACCCTGTTCTTCCCAAGCTGAACTTCACTCCTTTTGTTCCTGACTGTTATACATCCTCCCCTGTGTCTCTGCTGCTCCCTTCTCTTCACACTTTTCCCCTGCTCCAGCCTGGGTCTGTTGCATGGGCTACAGTACTTATGGGGTACAGTCCTTCAGGAACGGGTCCCCCATGGGCCACAGTTCCTGTCAGAAAACCTGCTCCTGCATGGGCTCCTCTCCACTGGCCACAGTTCCTGCCAGGAGCCTGCTCCAGCAGACCCTGTGGGGGTCTCTTTCTCTCATGTTTTTCTCACGCCTGTCACAGCTGCTGCACAGCATTTTTACACTTTTTAAACTATGTTATCACAGAGTCATCACCAGTGTTTCTGGTGGGCTCAGCAGTCCCTGGTCTCTTCTTATAGAGGTCACCCCTGCAGACCACCCCCACTACCAGAACGTTGCCATGTAAACAGGAGAAAATCTAATATGTCTGTCATTTATAACACTACTTTCAGGTCGTGTTTTCTCTGGTCGATGTTTTTGTCATGTGAAGCTTGTGACAAAATATGTTTCTATAGTATGTCCTTTGAAAAAGAAGGAAATCTGCTAGGTCAGGGAAAGAAAACTATAGCCTTGATGTGTTACTTAATATGGAGAAGTGGGAGTCTCTTTAATGTAAGACTGTGTGATGAGTTTTGCTTTTGAATACTAAATTAAATTCTTGCCATTCTTCTCAGTCTTCATTAAAAAATATGCCTCACAAAGGAAGCATGGCAGATTGAGTGAAATATTTAAAAAGAAACAAGATCTAGCAGTGAAAGCAAGATCTTAAAATCAGAGTATTCAACCAATGGTTAGATGGGTTTTTTATCTGGTTTTCCCAGGTAGGCTATTGTAATCCTCTTGTCAGCTTTCTTATGTGCAGTGTTTGAGAGGTACCAGGCATTTCCTGTCTTTCTTACACTGATATTTAAAGTACAATTGATTGACATCTTTTCAAATCATGAAGCTATATTTCTCATCTATGTGAATACCATCTAATATCTACTCTTACGATAAAGGCCCATTTGTATTTATGGAACACAGAATAGTTTGATTTTTTTTCAGGTAAATGGGCATATTTGAAATATTTGGGAAGTATAATTTTGCTTTTATATACCTTACCATTAGTTCTGTGTTTAGGTTTGTAATTCTAGGTTTGGAGCTAAAAGCAAATCTGTAAACATGAAAAATTAATCATGTACTGAGAGAACTTACTGTACTCTCAGACTTGCTCTAACTTGTCATATTTGTCCTGTGAAAATGTTATAGAGTATTTTAAAATGATTAGATATTTCTTAGATCTTCAAGGAGAATTGAGAGACCAGATGATTATGATTTCAAAGAATAGATAATTAGGACAGTTTTTCAACTATTCTGTATTGTTTTCCAAAGTCTTCTGAAAATGTTCCTCAACAAAATTCCTGTGTTTCCATCACAATCAAACATGAATTACCTTATGTAGTCGTATTCCTACTCAAAATTCAGACATTCAGTGTGAAGTGGCTTTTATATAATTATTGAGGTCTCTTAAGTCACTGTTTTTCATTTTAATATTTGCTTTTCATGTGGCTTTGGATTGTTTGGTTTTTTTACTATTTATTTCCTAAGCCGGACATTACATATAAGTTCAGGACTTCCTATTTCTTTTAATTGGTGAGTCATCATTGGATGCAAATGAAACTGTTCTGCTTTCCACCTATTCATTACATTTACTATTGAACAAGACTGTAAATTTTATCAGTTAGAACAATGATGTATGTTTGACAAGACTGACAGAAAATGAAGTACTTACGAAAAAGTATTTTCTTTTGATATGTATTGTAATACTATTTTCAGTACGACATAATCTGCCTATTGTGACCCATCGGCTGAGAAATACTGTCATATTAAACTAGATATCTATTATGGTCTCACCAAATACCCATGTGTTAGCTGTATGTCATAGGAATGTACTTCATACCAAGAAGAAATATTTATGATCTCTTAATTTTTGCAGTATTTCTTGAGCAATAAATAAGTACTCAGAAATTCTGCAGTTATTGAGCAGTTAGCCTAGGTATCAATGCTTACATCTGTTCTACTGCACTAGTGAATTGGAACACACAGGGATACAAATAGGACTGCTTGTTTTACTTTGGAGTTAAATATTTTTTTTTTAAGGTACGAGGTATTCTTTAAATTTAACAGACATATAATAACCCTAAATTTTTGGTTTTTTCCTTTCTGATATAAGCTTTTCTGTTAATTTAGTTTTAAGTAGTTAATGCATCACTGAAAAATACCAGACTTCCCTGTATATGACTTGAACAACAAGGAAGAAATGTTTATTGAGAATATCTTCAGACACTGAGGGTACCCAGGTATCAGATACTACTCGAGTGTCTGCTTTTTATTATTTCTAATTATGTATTCCTGTTACTAAAGATTTCCAAATTTATCTTCTACCTATTTCTGTTAGAATTAGAAGATGCCATGTTCTTTTAAAAAGAACTATTTTAATCTTAAAGGACTATCTTTAAGATATCTTAAAGGAATAAATGATAATTTAATTATAAAGAATATTGATAATAATTCTCAAGAATGAATCTGTAGTCTTATTTATCAAAATACTTTAAAAGTTTACTAAAAGGGAAGTTGGGCTTCTTATGTTAAAGGTATTTATCATTATTGTGCACTGTAGTGATGATGATCTTAGGAGTTTTGTTATTTTAAATCCCAATATACATTTTATAGAGCAGATATTGCTGTTAATTTTACACTTTCATTAAGTTGGTGGAATCTTGCCAAGACTTCAACCGTTTCCAGTTTGCATGTTTTTTATGTGGCATTACTAGAAATCTATGTCTTCTCATTGAATACTGTGAAGGTATCACAGGCACTGTGGTTTCAAGAAAATTATCTGTGTGTCCTTAACCTTACTTTACTTACTTCGCTTTTAACCTAACAATTTTCAGTTTTTCTTTTACTGCATCTGAGTTTCTCTTATGTTTTCTTCGAGTTTCTCACCTTCTGATGTTTGTGTCCTAGAGCTACCTTTTACTTAAGTAGTAAAACCATGCAGATGGATATAACAGATACTGCCGCTTGTGAATTAAAGTGTGACAGATTGTGTCTGTAAAAATGAAAACTAGAATTAACTAATTTGAATCAGCACACAGGAAGTTTATCATTGTTACCAACACATTTGGCATAAAAAAGTTGTGTCTAGTAGTCTTCAATATCAGATGCAATATGGTCGAATCAGTCAGTTTCTCAGCATGAAGGATTGTATGTTGTTAATACTTCCAAGAACTAATCCCTGGAGCATTAATCAAGAAGAACGGACGTTCAAAAAATCTCCTGTTGATGAAATTAAAAGATTGCTTTACCTATTGATCTCTAGATTTTAAAACATAATGTCGTTTATGCTTTCATAGACTACTGCTAACTGAATCCCTCAATACTTGTCTGGAAGCATAGTTTATTCCTTTTGAAAAATGAAAATTAGTGAAGATAACATGTTGTTCAACAATACAATTTTATATAGCAAACTATTTTTTCTTAGTGTATATGAAAACTAAATACGAAATTAATAGATTTTCAATTAGTTACCTTGGAGTCAGTGTTATACAGCGATTAAGTATTGTCTAAATGTAAAATTATATACTAATATTTGATGCTAAGAATTTTGTATTTCAGAGATTCAGCCAAGGTGGTTGTGCATGCGGCTGATGCATTTGCACCTGTGGCCTACCTTCATTTTTTGAAATTACACCTGGAGAATAAGGCAAGTAGATTGCAAATGTCATCTTCCTTTAAAGCTATATGCATGCTTTCTATTTTTATGTTGCTTTGTCACAGTTTGGAGTGAACCTACATATTCTCATGTGGGTGTACTTTCAAGTAACAATGTAGATATTAGTTGAATTTCAGAGCTTACTGTAAGGAAAAACTCAACACAAATGTTTCCTTGTGTCAAATGAATGAATGGAGGTAGTATATTTGTGTAGCATTTTTCATCTTGAAACCTCAAGGTGGTCAGCCAGCGTAGTTCAGTCAAGCACATGTGTAACCAGTGTAGTACAGCTAGCCACACTGTGGAACACAGCTGTATTAGGAAACTATATGAACAATGTTGTTTTGCTGGGAGGTGGTATCTCTTTTTGCTGTTTCTGATGTAAAGTGGATGATTTAAAAACTTGCTGAGCCATAAGTGCTCAGATTTTAAATGTACTGGGGTTTGTTTTATCTTTTCCATATGAAAGAAACATCTAATGAAAGACTTCAAATCATGTAGAGGAGATTATCCTGGTCAAAGATCTTAAAGGAATCATTAGTAGTTCTCTGGGATTCATTCTCTCATGATTCCATGGAAACAGCAGAACAGGAGTAGGAACTCTAGTGGTTTAAATATTGTAGACTTCTATGTGAGCAGAGCTAAGAAGGTCAAAACAGATGTTATTTTTCTTAGCATTTGTCATTACTTTTCTATTTGTCTTTTAATTATTTTATGGGTAAAATGATTTTTTTTTTTCTTCTGAACATCTATAAGTGCTAGTATTTTGTTGAAGAGGTCTTTCTACTTCCTCATTGTCTTCCTACTACTGTTGCAGTCATCTTTTTATAGGTCTTCACACTTTTTTCTACATTTTGAACATCACTGAACCTTTTCTAGATGCAGGGATTGTTATATAACATCATTATATTGGTATTTTACATTTCATGTCTCTTGAGCGACTACATTTCCTGAATTTCTTTCATGCATTTTTTCCCCCCCCTTTTTTAATTATATTGTTCCAAACAGATAAAATACCTGTACATTTTTCTTCCATGATGAGCTCATTCTTGCCTTGGAAAGTAAATTGTATTTCATCCTGTCAATTTTTAGTTTGGGATTTCTTTCAAAAATAAAACATTAAATATTTATGTGGGAGACTGTGAAAAGGATATCAACTAGCTGTGTGAAACAAAACCAAATAGGCTGAATAAAGGAAAATTTGGGAGTGGGGCATGGTGGGAAGAGTGATAATATATTAATATTTCTTTGGGGGCACTGACTTTATTGCTCATGGCAAACTTGATGCTAAAATGCACCATGCATCACTACAATATGACAGGCTAGGGAAAATGAAAACCACAAAGCTTTACATAAATCACGAAAAAATCATATTAAAATGCATAACATTTTATATAAGAATCAAGATTTTACTTTTATCTGTTCAGAAGCTCTTTTCCCCTTTTTATGTAGATGTTTTAGATTTGGATAAAGCCTCACAGTTTCAAGCAGTGTTGTAGTAAATCATATTTCAAATCCATTGTAGACAAATCTGTCACACTCTCAAAGCAATAAGGTTTACAGAGGCTTGCCCTGGATTTTGGTATATAAACTAATGTCTTGTATAGTTAAAAGGAAAATAGCCTATTTTCTGCAGTGGCTGTCTCATAAGGAAAAGTATTAGAATCTTTTGGCTATAGATTATTTTATGTTACAATAAAATAAGCTAGGTTTTCAAGAAGTTATGGAGAATCAGTCAGTCTTTCAGAACATAACTTGTTACTAAGTTAACTGCGTAACGATAAAGAGATGCCTTCAAGATTGCTATGCCTGTAGTACTGTACTTTTTGTCAATATTTGGTGCTTACAAGCCCTAGAAGAAAATGTAACTATCAGTTAGCAATTCAGCACTTAAAAGCCAATCCTACAATAATGAACCACTGTAGGGAAAAACTGCTTTAGAAGGAGAACTAATTTTAGTTTCAAGCTTTCAAGGGATTACTGAAAATTGGGCGAAAAATATTCCATTATGAACAATGTGTAAAAGTAGCCACTTGTGTAAGCACTTTGTAGGAACCATTAATAGACTGCACAGTGATGTGTAATTCTAATAAGTATTATGACATCAGTTTTGTTATCATTTCAACTGAGATAAACATATTTTTAAATTTTATTGTATATTCATTTTATCTTTGTTATGTGCCACAGGTGTTAATTTTACATTCTTTGAATTTACTTTTACAATCATTATGCAATTATAGCTAGTGTATCTTAGTCTCTGCTGTCTTTCCTCCTCTGTAATGCATTTTCTTCAGCTAAATCTCTTCACGTTTAACTACAAAGCCTGTGTAGAAATTTGTTTTAGATTGTTTCTGGCAGCAAAATGAGCCCTTGTGCCTGGGGGACAGTAACATTTTACTCACTGTTCTGGTTTAATACATTACTGTGCAACTTCAAGATGTGTTTTTGCATAATAATTGAAGGTTTTTTTAAATACACCCTCTTTTCTTTCATTACCAGTGATACAGAAAAGAGAGATAAATAAATATAAGATTTTATTATTAAAACATTATTGAAAGTTTGGTAAACATGGGTTAAGATAACTTTTTTGTATTAAGGAGAAATAATAATACTAATAAAAACACTAATGCTCAAAATTCAGGAATACCTCATTTACTTCATGGTAAAAAAAGCAAGGTCACCACTGCTATGTACATAATAGAGATAGCTAGCTTCATCCGTATTTTACTTTGCCAATAAGACTGTCGCTTTGCACATTTAAAATGTAGAATGTTTTTTGCTGAGGGGGAGGCAATTTCTGGAGCATATTACAGAATCTTTAAATCAAGTGTACAGGCTTTTGTACTCTATACAAATTTAATTTTGAATATTTTCAATTAGGAAAATATACAACTATGAAAACGTTTTTTTTACTTTGACAACACAATGAACTTGCAAAACATTTTTAGTTTCCCCATGTTATACTATTCTGTTACTTTGTTAAGTTGCATCGGCTTTTGAATGATAAGAAATAGAAATTAAAGCTGTTGGAGCTTCTGCTGATGTGAACGTACTTCTGATGACAGTTGTAAACATATTAGCTATCATTCATGCTTTAAGATTTGCTCTTTCACACATTTAATAATGAATACTTTGTTCCCCAAGTTCTGGTGAGTAGGAGCACACATACATCAAACAATACAAGCCACGAAACTGCAGCCTCTTCAGTTAGGTGTAGTCCGGAATTAGAGGGAGTCGTGCAGTTTTTGTTCTACACTTGGCAGAAGAAAGGAGCCTGTTTGCCTATAAGAGATACAGGAATCATGCCTGCTGCTGCTCTTTCTTATAGCATGCTATAACATTATATTTACCTATCATAAATTGCTATTGTAAGGCTTATTTGTTTTCCTGTTTGTAAAAGATCCTTGACCTCTTTGGGTGGAACACGTTTCAGAAGTGTTTTCAGAACAGTTTTGTAACAGTTATGCCCCTGTTAAACAGCAGCAAATCTATTTCACTGGTCAATTTGGAAATTATTTTAAAAACACCGTAAAAGTTAGAAAAGATGTTTGGGAGATATTTACATGCCACATGTACTAAAGGAGCATGATCCTGCGGGTTAGATTTGATTTATCTTTGTAGCCTATTTCTGACCAGTTCCTTCTGGCCTAACTTACTTTAGTTAGTCTTCATTCAGGACTTTAGCTGTAGAATTAGACTTTGTAAGTGATGTCAGGGGGAACAGGAAGGAATTTCAAGTTGCAAAATATGTTTTTTTGGTGGCATTGTGTGTGGCATTTTTTGAATACTTTGTCATCATTGAATGATACTTCTCCTAGGTAACCTTTAGTTTCCCTTCTGAGTTATAAGAATATTGATAAGCCATGTAGTTATGTTTTCAAAACTTTGTAACAAATACTGCAAAAATTTTTTTGTATACTGATTTATTTCAAATAGTAAGGTAATAAATAAAGGAATTTCTTTCCTACTCCATTTGATTGCAAAATTAGTCTAGTTAGCTGAGAAAAGAGAATTTTTTTGTTCTCGTTTCATAATAAAGAGGTTTTATTTGAAAGTCTTTCAGAGTAAAGGACTTTCTTTCCTATGTGTCTGTGTATTGTACTTGAAATACTGAGATCTATGTGGTCTCTCTCATTATATTTATCTCAAGGAGTTCCGTTATCAAGGTACACCAAAAAGAATAAAGAGATTATCATAGTCTCTCCTTAGGTCTTCTGAGCTGTTTGCCCCACGGTATACTCGCTGCTTCTCAGTGGGAGAACCATGAGTTTTGGAATTGTGTTGTGATAGGTTTTCATACCAGTTTCTGTAGTGGAGAATGTAAGCTAATTTTTAAGGCAATCTGTTGTTTTCATAAAAGACCACTTCATGGAATTTCAGCTATATCAGTCAAAGTCCTAGCTTCAAGGCTTTTTCAACAGAAGCATTTGGATCTTGGAACACTCATGCATTTGCTTAAATCCATTCTGAGCGCACTTGCATCAATGACATGAGTTATGTGAATATAGTTAAGCATATGCATGCATGCAGGCTCTGATCCAAAATTAGGTTGGTATCACAATGTACAGTGGGTGTGGGAGAAACAGTGTAACAAATGGGAAAATATATTGCTTCTGTGAAGTAACATGAAAATGTTATGTGATAAAATAGGTTCTTCAAGATTTAATTAAAATGTCATTATAGCAAGCTTGATTTTTTGTTTTTAAAGTGATGAGAATATTATTCAGGGAAAGTTAGTCTGTTTGTGGCAGTCTGTAACTTTAAGTTTTAAATTCTTAGATTACTTTCTCTGTCAACAGGAATGGAAGACCAACATTTGTATGAGATTTGAATATAGCTACTAAACAGAGTCTGGCAGCTCTACTTAGGCTGGCAATAAGCCTGTTGTTCTTCTAGTGCCAGGTTCCACACCTAATACTTCTGCTGTAGCCTGCACCTGTGCTGCTGCAGAACGTGATTGATTACCTATGTTTTTGGAGCATTGTGGGAGTCAGCCTTGAATGAATCATTGTGATGTATCATAGGCATTGAAATCAACAGTAGCTTATAATTATTTTTATGGTCTTTGGTGTATGTAAGAGACATTGTAGACTTTCTAGTATATCTTGGTAGTTTCCAAAAATTTTGCAACTGCCCAGCTGTTTATGTATGTGTGTAAACACAGATGTATAATTTTATTTATATTTGTGAAGCACTATTGATGTAAGCTAAACAATTTCTAAAATTTTGACATATTTAGGAAAAAGGGATGTGACTGCGGATGGTACAAAAATTTTATGTGGCGTTAGTTTGGGATATTTGTAATGTTAACAAATTAGACAACTACAGGGGAGTTCTGTAGGTTACACCAAACCAGTTGTGATACAGTCTGTGAGTCTCACTACATCCCCATGAATTTTTTATGAAGCACATTTTGCAGAAAACATTTTTAGAAACATAGTTGGAAGAACAGTTCTCGCAGTTGGCATAAAAATGGAATAGGTGCTCTTTTCATGTTCTCTAGCAGAGCGTATAAATTCAGTCCTCCAGGTTAGGGAATGGAGAGGAGTTACAGGTCTCTAATAGTACCTACAGAAGTGATCTGTAGCTCTAGATCTCTTAAAAGGTAGTTATGTAAAGCTTAACAAAAGCTAGAAACAAAGTGGCTATCATGCTGGCAAGCTGGAACTTTTCCCTTTCCAGTTAACATATTTTTTGCCTAGTTAAATTGTTGTACCATATTAGCAGTTAAAATCCAGGTGATGTAAAAACAAAACCCAAAGCAGCATTGTGATAGTATCATTCATATCACCATGTCTGTGCATACTTAGGGGGTGGGACCAAGAGGTGCAAACTCTGTATATGTACCAATGTACTAATATACATACTACTAATATAGTAGTACTAATATATAGTACTAATATACATAATGTACTTGGTGAATGCCCGTGCTACAATGCCAACTGATTTTTTCATGAAGGACATTACAAATTAGCCAGTGAAAGAAGCTAATTTAATAAACCACCAATTTGCAAGAATTATATGGTAGCACTTTTAGCACTTCGGGCTGCTGTACAGGCTGTATAAAAAGCAATGTCTCAGGGATGAAAAAAATAGAAACTTTAAAAAAATAGAAAAAATGTCATTTTCTTGGTTCTTGTAGCATAATCCAGTTTAAGATCTATTTCAATTACAGATTTGTGTTCCTGCTTCTTTATTTTCTAAGTCATACCTGAAGCATTAGGGGCTATCAGGCAGCCCTCTGGGTAGTGGCAGAATATATCAACCGACAGCAGTAGTCAAAGGTGTAATTCAATGAGTGGGAAATGGTAGATGTTGTTGGATGCTTGTATGTTGTAATGTTGGAATGCATGTTGTGTTTGTGCTAAGTTGCAGTTTTCATCTTTGCACTATTATGTTACATTTAGTTGACTTCTTTTAACCTCTCATGAACAATTGATTCACATAAAGTAGCTTATTGCCTTGACTTTCATGCCCTTCTTGGAGGAATGAATAAAATGAGGGCCAATCAAAGAACATCAGTCCCTCTTAGACCATAGCTTTAGTATTTACAGTATTTATAAAATTCCCCTTGAGCCCTTTTAGCGGCAGCAGAGCTGAGTTTCCTCTCATAGGTAATGACCTTTTTGTAATTTAGCCTTTCCTGAGACTTTCCAAATACACTGCTTTAACTTAACTGGATTCTTTTTCTCTCCAGTGAAGTCAAATATTGATGTAAATGCTGAGTTTTCATTGCAGACTTCAGATGCATACTATACTTTTCTGCCTTTCTTTCCTTACTTTTTTGGGGGCTTAATATCAAGAGAAAACTTTTGAAGTTGCAATAAGGTGTTTTATTTTCCAAAGGAAAGAAAAAATACAATAAAACTACCATTTTATAAAAAGTGTATATTCAAATTTGATTAGTAATTTTTTAATATATCTGATTTTGTTTGACAGCCTGATGAGATCTAATTATTAAAAAGCAGAGAATGTAGAGGGTCAAACTTCAGGTGACCTTACGGGTGCTTTGCTCTATAATGTTAATATTCTTCTTCATAGACATTTTGCATGGAAATTCTATAGATAGTACACTAATTTGTGAGCTAAAAGAATATTCAGCAGTTTCGAATCCATATTTAAGGATTGCCAAAGGCTTCATATTTTTTCAACTTTTTTCCTGCTTTGTTTGTCTTTATCATCATTTTTGTGAATTTAGGATTTAAGAAGCCTGCAGTAAAATGCATAGTTTAGACATTATATGAAATTTGAGACCTTTGAGCAGAAAACTGATCAATAGAATCTGGCGTTACAGCATGCACTGATGTTTGGTTAAGGTTTCTGGATAAATTCTGTAATAATTCATGTCGTTTTGCGATGAAAACAAGTAGTATTAGCCAAGCTAGTGATCCCAAAGTCAACAGTCTCTGCAGATTAGGCTGCCTTGGAAAACCAGATCGAAGAGTATAGGGGTTCTGATTGCTCTAAAATAAATTTTAAAAAGTATGCTGTAATTACATAACTTCTTGAAAATACAATGAACACAGAATTTTGGAAGACTGATCAGTGCACACTCTGCCTGTGTCTTGTGCTTGAAAAAGCACACCAGGTAGTTTTCACTTCCTAGGCCTAAGAAAGCATTTGGGAAGAAGATAAGGTACAGTGAATTACTTTCCTTCCTAGTCAAGAAATTACTTTGATGTATAAATCTTGGGAAATGCCCTCAAAACTCTGAGCATCACAAAGCATGGTGAGTTTGATGGAAGGGGTAGTTTTTGTGAGATGAATAGAAAGAGGTGTTTTGGTTTTTTTACATGGACTGCATTCATTCAAGGTTCCACCACCAGGTTTTAAAACTTTCTTGTTAGCCTTTTGCTCTCTTTCAAGTGTTTAATGACAGTGTTAATTATCAGATTGTTACTTTTGTACTTTTGTTCCTTTTTTCAATTAATTTATGCTATTTTTGGAAAACATGGTTGTCCTGTATATAATTGTGGAATAGTGTTTCTTCATCATAGTATTCTTACTGTCTCTTATCCTGAGTCTCCCTGTTTTTCATTTCTGTTGTCCTTATTTACTACTAAGTCTGCATTTTTATTCCATATGATATGTCAACAGGAGCACATTGTATTCTGCCAGTTTCTGCAATCTAAGTAGTGGAAAATCCTAATGCTGTTCTTCCATGAATTGTTCTAAGCTTACGTACCCATTGATCTATAGTATTTTTTGTGATGAAACCCAAAATTTGAATGATAAAATGTACTGATTTCATACTGCTTGGTGTGCTGTTTACTTGCTTGCTTATTTTATAATGTTTGTATCAAACAGGGGGAATCTTCAGGTACATTTATGGTCAATAGCTGTTCTTGTGAGGTAGGCTGCAGTGATGACGCTATTTTCCCTTCATCAGAAGCAGATGAACCACGGAAAAACATTCCAGTCATCTGGAAGTCTTTGAAACATCATTCCTTGGATTTCAGTGAGTATTGCACAGCTTTCATTAGAAAAATAATATTGAATGTATCATGCCATGGTTGAGTATGCTGTTAATTACTATAAGGACATTCCTAAAAAGAATGCTTGTGACCTTTAATAACCAGTCTGAAAAAAAAGAGAGATCCTAATACGACGCAGTTTTCTGATAAGAATCAATAGGTCTGTAGTAATTAAGCTTTTCAAGTTATTTTACAGAAGGAGCATAGCCCATTTTTTTCTTTCTCTCTTTCAGAAAACACACATTGATGTGTTCTGTTTGCCTGAATGAAATTACTGTAATAGAACCATTCATTTGAGTGGAGGGATTGAGTTTTATTTAAAAGGTCTAACCACACCTGTACCCATACTCTACTGTTTTTAAATTGAAGATAGAAAAGCAAGCTCTAAAATGAAGTACAAAACACAACAGTTCAACTTGCTTACATAGTGTGTGAATCTGTCCCCACCCTAGCAACCTCAGCAACCATGCATGATCGAGTTTAGCAGCCTGACAAGTTACTGTCTCTTAGGTGAGCTGCAGAAACTAATCAAATGCCTAATAGTAGCACTGCCTCAAATATGAGGTGATTAATGCAAGATAAACCTGAGTTCATGGGTTGGTGCCTCACTGAAGTACCACAGCATCAGTGCCACCCTACATCCAAAGATTAGGAAACTTTTCCTGAAAACTAAGTTTCATAGTGTAACAGTGTTTGATATTGAATGGTATATAAGCTCTTGTGTATGGATAAGTGCCTGGTGGGATGTTAAAAAATGTCTAAACATGTTATGCATTTTCTAAGATGATCAGAACCAGGTTAAAACACTTAACTTCATTAAAATTTGGCATATAAGTTTAAAAATCTGTTCCTGTGTCACTTAGATACTTTTGAAAATGTTAGCTTTTCAGTGTCACGTCTTGTGCCAAGTCTGTATCAAAACAGGTAGAAAAATTCTAAGAGATCAGCAAAAATGGAATGGAGGAGACAACGTACTGAAATTCTCAGCTAAATACTACTTGCAGGCATATTTTCTGAAGGCAGTGTTGGAGAAGGATTTGTCAAGTAGCATTTGGAAGCTTTGTTACCAGCACACCTCATCTTAAGTTTTTGGTTTATATCTGTTTGTCTGTAAATACTTTTGAAGATGCTTTTACACTTTGTGATGTTTACTTTTTTTCTTCTTACTTAAACAATTTAAATTATATTCTAGATTAATCTGAAATCTTTCATTATTATCATCATAGTGCTGTTCTTTATTTCCCATAGCTAAGACATTTGGAAGTTCAGGAAAATCCCTGAGTGGTTACCAGTGGTTTTCAGGTATCACTGCCCACTTCCTTCCATCAAAAGGCAAAAATGCTCAAGAGGCAGCACGGGAAGCATTTTCTTCTCTCCAAGGTGCTTTATTTAGTTCATGCATTATCTGCTGTTAACTGTGCTGTTTTTAATATGGTATTAAGTAAGAATCTGTATTGTCGTACGGTTTTATAACTTTAAATGTTGTGGTTGTCAGTTTGGCATCTCATTTTGCATTTGATTGGAATCATTGATAACAAGACTGCCAGCTTTACTATTAAACACATCATAATTTGACGGGCTTTTGAAGACCCTAGAAAGCCAGAATAGTGTTCATATCACTGTAACCACACTATTTCCACAGTACTTACTTTATAACTTCCTTTATAGCTTTCTTGCAATACATACTGTTTGTGCATGTGTGCTGTGGATGCTGTCTACTTGCTAAAGCACTTTTGTAGCTACCATAATTTTAAATTAAGTTTTCTAGAAAGCTATTGCACATTTTGGGATCTAGGATTAGGTCAGTAGCAGTAAATCTCATTTATATTCTTAATGTAAAGGAAAAATTGCTATCTTGGGAATCATGAAATCCAGGTTACTTACTCTCCTCCCCTTACAAGATACTGACATATAAAAGAAAATGTTCACATTTTTGTTTTGTATATTTTTTCCATTCTAAATTCTAAGTAAAGCATGTTTATACAGGCTTCTTTTCATTCATAAAAATGGAAATAATTTTTAGTATCTAAATGGGTAGGCTCATGTTCTTGTCCATGAATTTGCGTCAAGTATTGTCCTATAATATCTTATTTTTTGTATGTGCATCTGAGTATTCATGATTGAATATAGAATGATAAAGAAACCCTGGAATTTTTTTTCCAGAAGAAAAGAAGTTACACTCTGCAGAAGGTCATTAAGCTAGTTTTTGATTGCTTGGAAGTCAGCAAGGTGGATGTGATCAAACATTTAGTAAAAGACAATAGTATTTAGTGTAAATCTTCTGAGCATGATCTGTAAATTGAAGCAAAAGGGTTGTGTAATGTTTTATTTTGTTCTCATTATATTTGAATGGAAATGTGCCAGAACAAACATTATATATTTTTGCCGTAGCTTCTGTCAGAAAAGATTGTGTCTCTGATTAGTAGAGTAGCCTATTGCTTTCGGCAAATTACTTGCATTAGCTGTACTATAGTAAAAAAAAGTAATTTTCTGATCCTTGGTAGAAAATGTCAGTTCTCACATTTCCTTTCCTTTTTCTCTTTTTGGAAGTGGGTGTGGAAGACCAAATGAATTATGGTTCTGTCATGACAAAAGAAACAATTTGTTTCTGAGAACTTAAGTGATCTGCAAATATGCACAAGGCTTTTTCTCAACTCGTACTTACGATCTATACAGCAGTTCAGTCTTCAGTGCTGTGAGAATGGAATAGGCACAGTCCTTTTAACCTCTTTGCTGGGTTAACTCATTTAATCCTCGAAAGAGGATAAGTGCTGCCAAAAGGATTCAGAAATGGAAATTTATTGCTAGACGTTATGAAACTTGGTTGTTCCATAAAGTGGGTGGAATTTCCCCTGTGAAGCCAAGATCAGAAGGGAATGCAGTACATTACTGTTTACATTTATTTTCTTAAACTATTTTTGTTAAACTTTTCTTTAGATATGATTGGAACATGGTGAAGATTGCAGTGCTTTTATATAAAACAGCTCTTGTGGAGCCTGTACCATGGCAAAGCTTTATAGGCTTGAAGGAAACTACATAGATTTTTCATTACATGAAAATTTAGTCAAAAATTTGACTTCCTATAGACAGTTTGGATAATGTCTTTTGTGGATCTCAACCTAAGAATCCTGGATAACCCATTTTAAAAAATTAAGCTGTACTTTGGCCAGTGGTAGCTTTTAGGTCAGTTCTATTTAGGCAGTTCTGCCTAAATAAGGATGTCTCACCTGATCATATTTTATAAATAATTAGGAACAGTGAATGGCTTGAAATTCAACAGGCTGTGTGGTTTCCCTGTACATCCTTCAGATGTGCTGTGTAAGAGTCCTCTTCTTGGGAAACAGAACTTGTTGTCAAGAACCCAAGTGGTGGGTTGGTCACTGGTTCATCATTTCTGCCTTTCTACTAGGTAGAGTGCTTTGGGAGATCAATCTTATTCTGCTTACAAGCTAGGGAGAAATTATTTCCCATCATTCCTCTAATTCATGCAGAGGAAAAGGGGATTGTACTTTTACTTACTCTAAGAAGAACTTTTAAAATAAAGCTGGAAATTACGGATTTATCCAAATCTCTTTGCCTTCAACTTGCTCTAATGCTGTTACATGTCCACAAATTAGGGTTAGTTTGTTGGCTTATGCATTTTAAATTTAGACCTGGGGGGGTGTCAGTTTGTTGGTTTTTTTTTTTCCCCCTCCGGCATTTCATATAATGCTGCAGAACTTTTAACTGCAGGCCAAAACTCTTCTTGACTAAAATGCTGGTTGGAAATTTGAAAAATGTCCTTATTTCCTCCTTGACTGATGACATAGCAGCTGGTATTGACCTAGTGATTGCTGTCAGGCAGCATTCAAATACATTTATATTTCTGGACAAAATTATCATTGTGTACTAATTTCTCAGCTGATATTTCTGGAGATGTATCTTGACTTCATAGGAGTTCTATGTCAATTGCTATATAATCTCTTATATCACTTAGGACACGCTTCCTTTTCTGTCAATGAGAATTCCACTGTTCAGGTTGCCAACACTAATGGCAGTATGACTAAGTAAAGCTGAGACATGTAGAACAAAATTCGGTATTGGTGTGACCAAACTAACCTTTATGGATCTGTGCCAACTCCTGAGCTATCTTTAAAAGCACAGAAAAGATTTACACAAAAAATATTTGTTTCTCACTAAGGCAACAGCCAACAGAGATTGTCTTTATATTCTTTTACTTCTCCACCGAAAAACAAATATGTAGGTATATACAGATACACACTGTAACATTAAAGGACAAGATCCCCAAAGTTACACTGAGAAGAGCTTTACATAGGTCATTTAAGTCAGGTCACATGGGACTCTGTTTTATATATGTTCTATATTCAGAGAATATTTTGTCTTCTTTTAGTTTCTATTGCTGATGAGTTACAAAAGGTCCACAGTGCAGAGCTGATTCACGTATCTTATTATGGTATTGACTATATAAGAGTAATACATTCTCCTTAAGTGCTACGACTGGAATCTTCCATACATACACATTTAGATGATCTTAACTTCCCAGTATCTTTTCTTTAACTGGTTGAACTTTCTTCTGCTCTCATTTTTTCTTCATTTCTCCTGTGGCCAATTCTGTTTCCTATTGTCTGTCTTGCCACTTACAACTTTTGTTTATGTGGAGATTATTACTGCAGTGAGGGTTCTTAAAAACAGTGTAGACAAGCATCCCTCTAGAATAGCATATAAATATTTGATCTTTTCTTTGAAGAGGGTGATGCACTGAAGGACCTCTTATTGTCCCTTCCCATTCTGTACTTTTGTGATTCAAAGTCCTGTATAGATTACTAGCTGTCATGGACTGAAAATAAAAAAAAAGAGATAATAAAACTTACACATACAAGGAATTTGGAGGAATTTGGACAGTAACATATCTATGTGCATTAATGCATGATATGTTTTCTTGAGGCAAGAATTCACCACTGCTCAGGGTGGAAAAAATTTATTTGTATTCTGTTTCTGTATATTTGGAAAACTAACATGAGAAAAAATTTCATGAAAAAAATAGGTATTATGTGGGGAAAGGTAGTATGTTGCAAAGCCTTCAGTCATGTTCAGACAACTGTTATTACCAGTTGATTTTGCTGAACAAAACCAGGATGCCTATGCTGTCTTTCTACACACATTTAAAATATTCTGTCTTTAACAGCTATATTATTTTTATCCTGCAGCTAATATGACTTCAGAGGGATTGAAACTGAAGGATATTATTTTGGTTCATCTGTATATGAAGAGCATGAAAGATTTCAATGTTATAAATTCAGTTTATGTGACAGAATTTGATTTGTGTCCACCAGCAAGGTAGGATTAGACTACTGCTATAGTATATTTATGATACACTGTAATATACTGAATTATTTTTACCATATTCATGAAGCTTTTGTTCAAATGTTTGTGCCTCACAGACTTAGAAGTAGACTTTTGCTGCTTTTTGAAGTAATCACATCAGTGCTGCTCAACTCAGAAACACTAGGGTTGGAAATTCTGCCCTTAATATATACCATAAGGTTTATAAATGCACCCCCCTTATGGACTTACAGAAGAATAATACATTTTTTGCAAGTCTTAGTTCTTCTCTGTGACTTGATTGAACGGACAACTCTTTTGTATTGGTGGGATTTTATTTGTTTTTCTTGTTTGTTTGCTTCCCTTGACCTGCTGGCAATGCCACTCTGAATGCAGCCCAGGATACCATCAGCCCTCTTTGCCACAAGGGCACATTGCTGGCTTATGTTCAACTTGGTGTCCATCAGGAGCCTCCAGGTCCTTCTCTGCAAAGCTGCTTTTGAGCCAGTTGGGCCCCCAATATACTGGACCATGGGTTTCTTCTTCCCAGGAAAGTGCAGGACTTTCAACTTCTTGTTGAACTTCATGAAGTTCCTATGTGTCTGTTCCTCCAGCCTGTTGAGATCCATCTGTATGGCAACACAAACCTCTGGTGTATCAGCCATCCTTCCCAGTTTTGTATCATCTGCAAACCTGCCAATGGTACACTCTGCCCCATCATCCAAATTATTAATGAAGATGTTGAACAGGATTGGACCCAATGTTGACTCCTGGGGTACACCACTAGTTACTAGCCACCTGCAAGACTTTGTGCCACTAATCTCTTCTGGGACTGACCATTCAGCCATTTTCCAGTCTACCTCGCTGTCTGCTTATCCAGCCCATACATCAACAGCTTCTCTATGAGGATGTTATGGGAGACTGTCAAAAGCCTTACTGAAGCCTTACTATCAATGACTATTAAGTCTTCCTAAAAGTGATGAGGTTTGGAACCTTTTAGGTCCTTGTAACAAATGTTATTCCCCTTCATCTGTTTATTTTGTTACATACAAAAGCCAAATCATTAGCTGAGGACAAGCCCACGGTGCACATCATGAGATACTGGGAGTCCTTTCAAGACAGTACCCATATATACTTAGCTGTTCCTTTTCTTCCCCTGCATAATGCACTTGGCTGTGGTTGAAGATGAATACTGGACTAGATGGATCTTTTGCTTGATCCAGTGTGGTTGTTCTTAATGCCTTGTATTTCCATAAGATAATGATTGTTAGTGGGTAGCTTAGCTGCACTTATGTACCCAGTAAGAATGCAAGTATGAAAAGACATTATTTCAGACTTCTGAATACACTGATGCTAACAATTTCATTCACAGATCCTCAAATCATAGCTTTTTAATATCTGTTATACAGAATCTTCAAAATTACATTCAAGTCCACCTCTGACATAATGAAACAGCTTGATGGTCTAGGTATGCAGTATGTGGTATTTGTGTTATTTGAATGTGGTGGTGGTTTTTTTTTTCATTGGAAATTGCATAACAAACACCTAGCCCATGAAATTTTTGTTCTGTGTTTTTTTTTAAAGTTGTATGTTAAAATTGATTTTCCATTTGTATATTCTTTATTGCCTTTGTCAAAAGGTCTTATTTCTTATTACAGTATTTCATGTTCTTAAGCATCTGAGATAATATGGTCAGTATGCAGAATTGCTATAGCTTGAAAAATTGAGCTTGGATCATAGGTTAATACAGGTTGGAAGGGACCTCTGGAGATCATCTGGTCCAATCCCCTGCTGAAAGCAGGGTCAACTGTGAGGTCAGGCCTCACATCAGGTTCATATTTTTAAAAGGAACAGTTTAGCAATTTTCTAATGTAAAATACTATATTTTATACTCTTATTACACAATAGGAGGTGTAGTATAGGCATGTGAATTTTAAGTGTAGTGTGACAAATAGCTAAAAGGCATTGTTAAGATTAATGTATGTCATCATAGATTCACATTCTTCCACACTGTCTGGGTGTCAGAAGATACTGAAGGAGCACAGGAAGAAGCTTCTTTGAGATGCTGATTGTAGGCCAGATTACTAAATCAGAGAGGAATGGAGCGTTGGTTGTGTGTATCTTCAGAGGAGGGATCTAGTCCCAGCTATTATTACACAAAATTAATCTCCACTCCCATGTATCTTAAGTTCTCTTTATGACACTTAACTTCTCCTGATTTCTCTTCCTTCATTTCTCATGCTGCTGCATGTTTTAAGCCTCCACATTTGCATAGCCAGCCACATAGTCTTCCATCACTAACATAACAGGTAGACAGATTATGAAGTTGCAGGAAAATGTCTTTTTATGTTTCTTTTTATGGAACAAATAGATTTATTGCATGTTGTCCAAAAAAAAATTATACAGCAGCTTGCATGGCTGCATCATTGCATTATGCACAGAGACCTGGTTGTGGGAGTTCTCACAAGCAATATGCTGGAAGCACTGACTTAAGGGTGTGGATCTGCACTAAATTTGCAAAATTGTCTTGAAAATTTACCAGCCCAAGCAGAAAATCCATTCATCTATGCTTATGATGATGGTAATGAGGAAAAAATACTGTATTTGCATGTGGGAGGAGGGGAGAAAAATAGTTTTCTTGAAAGAAATAAGCAAGATGAGAAGAATTGTGTAAGGTTATGTTATATGATATGTAAAGAGAACAAGTAATTTTTTGTTGGATTCCTGCTGGGAGCTAAATGACTTTTTTATGCATGGACTGCAAATATAATAATTTTTCAGGCTTTGAAATCTTGATTCCCACCCACCACTTTTTTCACTGGCTTTTTCACTGGCCACATGCAACAGACCGTTTGTCTGTCTGTCCATCCAGGCACTCGGTCTTCCTTGGAGCAAACAGAAGTGAACTTTTTTAATGAATGCTTAAGAAGGTTTTCAGTCGTGTCATAAGTGTGTGTCTGTCATGCAGATTGAAGTATAACAGAAAAATACACTCAGCATTGCACGATGAGATAACATGTGAGAAGGGTGTTCAATAAGCTGCTGCTTTTTAGAAATCTGAACCTCTAGTTGAACCATTAGAAGGAGATTCAGTGAAAAATGTGTGGAGGTGAGAATATGACAACGATACACTCAGTCTGAAGACTGCTTAGCATAACTTAGCTGGCATTTCCAGAGTTCTGTGGTCAAGGTTATTTGATAAAAGAACTCATGTATTCTTAATAAAGTAATAGACATCATAAAAATAACCAAATGGAAATGAGCCATTGGCTATGGTGCTAGTTTCTTTGTGGTAATAGAAATTATCTTGCTGGAAGTCTGAAGTTGATCATTATTTGGAGAGGAGATAACAGTGTAAATGCTAGCAGGTTATTGCGATATGATAGCTTTTGTTTTATATTCCTGATAAAATTTCATAGCATAGTATCCAAACAAAAAAACCATTGAAAATAAATGCTGAAAGTTGGTGCAAGCAAACTTTCTGTTTGAAAAAATAATTGTCTTGTGTTTTCAGAGTATGTGTGGAAACCCTGTTACCTGATGGAGTACTGTTTTGCATTGACTGCCTTGCACATAAGTACGACATTGCAACGGATGACGTGTTACGTGATGAAAAACTGGTCATGCATGTACAGAGCATTTCCCACTGGGCACCTGCTAGCATTGGACCTTACAGTCAGTCCATCAAGGTAGGGAATCTTTGTTACTTCATGTGAACTATATGTCAGTTTACTGAAATGAGTACAGTTATAAAGTCTCCTTCTCTCCCACATGAATGTGCAAAAGAAAATGTGTTAAAAAATAATTAAAAATGAGCATTTTTCATTTATATTTTTAAAACCTCTGGACAAAACAAAAACTTAACCCACATCAGTCTCTTATTTTGTGATCAAAAAGACAGGTTAAATTATTCTTTGCAGAGAATCTCAAGAACAACCTACTTTTGTTGTATATTATAATTAGACCAAATAATTGTGTCACACATAAACTTTTATAATCTACCTGCAATATAAACACAATTTAGGAACATCTGAGGATATCTGAAAAATATTTGTTTAGAGCAAGCAAGTTCAAACTTTTTTATAGGTAAGTCAATCCTAAAATGCTTATTTAATGAAATCCCTCTTGAAGCTCTTGGTACTGCTTAACCATTTAGAAGTACAGCAAGGTTGAAGAACTGTTCTTTTTTTCAGATTAGTAACAAACTGAGTAGAATATTACATACTATTTAAAAGTATGAAAAAGAGGCAGTAAAGTATCATGGAAAAGTGGGCCAAAAATTCAAATAAAAAGCTTTTTTTCCTAATATGGTACCTCTTGCCCAGCTAGTACTGTTCTGACAACTGATGAAGTGTCCCACCTTTTCTGTTGCAAAAATGTATGTATCCCTTTTTTACCAATACTCCTTTTAGGTAATATGTTGTCCAGTCCAAATTATTGTGTTGTACAAACTGATTTAAGCAACATCTTATGGCATCTGTTTAAGTTTCCTGAAACTTCTTTCAGTATGCAAATGCACCTAGCATAATGGCCATGGAATTGTACTTTGTTTTGTCTTTGTACCATTTTACAGAAAATTTCAGGAGTAGTATTTTGCTTCAGAAGCTTATGTGGAATTTGTTTCATGTGCAGGAGGAAACATTGGTAGATAACTACTGTGTTAATCTTGTGGTTATAGTAGGGTGGGTTTTTATCATCTGTGTATATCTGTTTTTTCTTGAGAAAGCAGAAAGCTGGTTTATTAAACTTTTTTCCATTCAGTCTTACACCTTCACAGTCATAATTGTATCACATCATGCATAGTCCTGCAAAGACAAAATTTAATAAGCTTTGCACCTTTGTATTTGGAGAAACTTCTCTGATATATCATTGTAACTAATCTTTATTACTGTCCTGGAGCTAGCAGAAACTAAATTCAGAAAAGAGTATGAATTGAAAACTGCTTTAGTAACCCAATGAACAGTCCCATGAACGCCTGTATGGGGAGTTGGTAATATACATGCCAGCAATAGTTTTAATTTTCCTTTACCAGATTTGTCTTACTACTACCACCAACATGTTTCATCTGAGTATCAATATTTAACGTTATCCTGGTTTTATCTTGCTAAGAATCTTTGACTTTTTGGTAATATTTGGTAACTCTCTGTTCTGCAGAGCTTGATCCAGTAAATATCAACAGAATATTCTTTTTTTTTTATTATTTCAGTAAATGTGTTTTATGTTTAAATAATGCTTTTCTTTCTAAAATACCATATAAAAGATATCAACTATAAAACCTTTTCATAAGATTACATCATAGAGGAATGCATAAGTGCATAAATAATGTATTTGCTTTTGAAAATTTATTAATTAAAGTTACGGATCTTGTATCTTCTAATATGTGAATTTTCCAAAACTAAAATCTTCTTTAGGTGGGTTTTCAGAACTTCCTTGGACTATGTATGGGCAGGTATTAAGCTCTTAATGTCACCAGCACAAGTAAAGCGCTTTAGTATGTTTTAGGAATAAAATATATTTTCCAGAATAAAATAAGAAGGAACAAAGGTGAGGTTTTAATCTTTATAGTCAACAAAAATAATATGAAATTATACTAATTTTATGATGATGAAATGTTGATCAGTTTTGCATGTTTAAGGAAAAGAAGCTTAATAATCTTAAAAAGGTAAATGGTTATTACTCTTATGTTGCGTATCTGTAGATTTTGTTTGTCATTTGCTTGACAACCATTGTTGTCTTTTCAGTCCAATACAAAGTTTTGTGGATGCTGGGGAATGATCATGTATTTTAGCATGGTGTTTTGCTCCGTTCAGAATAGGCCAAGGACTGTAATACTCAGGGTATTGCAAGTTGGGATTGATGTGCACTGGCTTGTAAGAGCAGAGCTGGCAGCGGAAAGGTGTAGGTAGTTCATGCAAATTATGGAATTCACACTTCAGGCTCAACAAATCACTCAGCAGAGCATCACTTTAATTCTGTAAGGGCCTTGCAGGATCCTGACAACAGTGCTATGAGGACAAAAAGTAAAAATTTGAAATTTACCATGAGAATGTCCTAACCTCAATCTGATAGACACCAAACAACAGGGGCAGAATGAAATTATGATTTTCAAAGCAAAATCAAACATTCTTCCTCTTTTGGGATTAACATTCTTTAAAAACAACTTCAGTGTTTCTACTTGCAAGAAGTAGACATAAACTGTTGTAAGATACAATATGGCTGACTTTCTTATAATTAAGGAAAACCTGAGATAATTTAATGTGTTTTTCTTGGTCCACCTGTTTTATTGGTGCAGAATCCTCTGCCAATCTCAATGTCTACATCAGCAACTGGAATCTAAACTTTGTCAGAGTTATTGTAAAGGCTATACTGCTAATCTCAGTAATGTAGAACAAGTGTTCTGATTACATTCTTCTAATAGTAGTAACACAGCCTGTCTAGGCTATTCAGTCTGGGAGTATGTGATGGTACATGGTTTGCCTTCCTCCTCTTTGTTCCGCAGTGGGCACCAGACCAATTTGTGCTAGTCATGGGTAGTAGCTCAGTATTTTTGCTAAAAGTACTTCATGTTTTTACTTTTCACTGTTGTTTATCAGATTATTATTTTATTTTAATGTTTTAATTCTGTTTTAGCAGTGGATTGGTATGGAAACAGCTTACTTACTGTCTTCAGAAAAGATAACAGCACAGTTGCACATCAGGGAGTTGAACATGAAGATGCACTGCAAAGCAGTGTTTGGAATGAGAAATTTATACTGAGAGCTTATTCATGATTACTGATTTTGTGAGACCATTCTTTGAGCATTTATGAACTGTGAGCATAGTTCATTAAAAAAATAATTTTTAAAAAAGCCCAGTGCAGCTGAAACACTAACCACAAATACGTGTCTAAGAATATGTGGAAAGTTGATGGTGTTTGTACCAGATGTTCTTCTAGTATGTTAGTGTCTGTTTACACTTACAGCTTGTTTGCTTTGGCAACGGTTCTTAATGTTTTTCTATCTGGAAATGAACAAATAAACTGCCACAGTAGAATTTTTTGTACTCTAATATTCTACAATAATTTTTGATGGTGACATAATGTATTTTGGACACATACAGACATATATGCATCTATGACTTGATTATGTCTGTTGAATCCTGTAGCTTTTCCTTGTGACCTCAATTCTTTCCCTCTGACAGTTGCCAAATCCCAGTTTCAGCCATCTTTCAGACGCCTTTTTCTCAGTTTTCTCCTCCATGCTGTCTGAACTCAGTATCACAAACATAAAAACCAAAAGAGTGTTCTTACTCTCTGATTCCAATGTCCAGATACCTATAACTTGATCAGAGTTAGGTTCTTTTTCTTGTGTGTTTACTCACCTTAAAAGAAACCATTTTTTCCTGTCATTTCTCTGATCATCAAGGCATGATAAATTAACGGGTAAGTACTGTGGAAATAAAAAGTCTTGCATCTGGTTTAAGGCAGTGATGCTTGCAGTGGTTTTAATGTTTCCTTTCTAAGAAGACTTAGTTTAAGTAGACAGGCAATCTTGCCTGGTATACATAATAGACAAACTACTTCCAGCACCACTTCCTGCTTTTAAAGCTATCTGCTACAAATTGTGTGCTAAGCTCTATTGGGCCATTTTCAGCTTCACTGCAAGAGAAGGAGCTATCTGACTGGTTGCAGTTTTCCGAAAGCATGCTTAGCTGTTGTTAAACAAAATGCATATATGAAGGAATCCATGCATTTAGGGATACATGGATTATCCTTGTAAGAAGATAAGCTGAAGAAGGATGAAGATAGAAAGATGTCAGAAAATTCCTATTAGTGAATCAGGGATTGAACAAAATCATGGTACGATTCTTAAAGATACAGTTAACCTTTTAAAATACTGCTTTTCCACATACATATAGCTGATAAGTTGTTTATTTGCTTTCTTCCCGTCTTTTCTTTTTGTGATTCACAGAATCACTGAATCATTAAGGTTGGAAAAGACCTTTAAAATCATTAAGTCCAACCATCAACCCAACACCACCACGCCTGTTAAACCATGTCCTGAAGTGCCATGTCTACACATTTTTTGAACACTTCCAGTGATGGCGACTCCACCACCTCCCTGGGCAGCCTGTTCCAATGCTTGACCATTCTCAGTAAGGAAATCTTTCCTAATATCCAGTCTAAACCTCCCCTGGCGCAACTTGAGGCCATTTCCAATTGTCCTATCACTAGTTACTTGGGAGAAGAGACCAACACCCACGTCACCACAACCCCCTTTCAGGTAGTTGTAGGGAGCGATAAGGTCTCCCCTCAGCCTCCTCTTCTCCAGACTAAACAACCCCAGTTCCCTCAGCCGCTCCTCATAAGACTTGTGCTCCAGACACCTCACCAGCTTCATTGCCCTTCTCTGGACACTCTCTAGCACCTCAACATCCTTCCTGTAGTGAGGGGCCCAAAACAATGCAGGATTCAAGGTGTGGCTTCACTAGTGCTGAGTACAGGGGCACGATCACTTCCCTACTCCTGCTGGACACACTATTTCCAATACAGGCTAGGATGCTGTTGGCCTTCTTGGCCACCTGGGCACACTGCCGGCTCATATTCAGCCGGCTGTCAACCAGGACCCCCACGTCTTTTTCCACCGGGCAGCTCTCCAGCCACTCCTCCCCAAGCCTGTAGCGTTTGCATGGGGTTGTTGTGACCCAAGTGCAGGCACTTGGCCTTATTAAACCTGATACAGTTGACCTCTGCTCATTGATCCAGCCTGTCCAAATCCCTCTGCAGAGCCCAGGGAACACCACTTGTGACCGGCCACCAGCTGTATTTAATGCTGTTCACCATGACGCTCTGAGCTCAGCCATCCAGCAAAGAGTATACCTGTCAAAGCCATGAGCCACCAGTTTCTCTAGGAGAATGCTGTGGGAGATGCTGTTTACTAAAGTCCAAGTAGACGACAAAAACAAATTGTTGTTGATTCAACAACAGTATATTACATTATACCATTTATAGTAATATGGGGGTAGAATACTTGAAGCTTCCAGTGGGTGGAAGAAAAAAAGTGGTACTCAACAGTTCAAAGTTTCAGTAGTGTTCCTCTGGGATTGATACTTGGGATGATATTGTTAACATCTTAATCAACAACAACTTGGACAATGGGATTGAATACATGCTTAACAGGATTGTGGATGAGTGATTTGGATAGTGGTTGATGCATTAGAGGGCAGGGGTGCCATTCAGAGATACCTAGACGAGCAATTGATAACAGGAGCCTCATGAAATGGAACAGAAATGAAGGAAAAGTCCTGCAGCTAGGACGAAATAGTCCCGTGCAACAGTGTAGGACGGGGACTGACCATGTAGGTAGTAGATCTGCAAAGAAATAACTAGAGGTCCTGATTGTCAGCAATATAAATATAAATTGGAAGTTCACCATTGCAGCAATGAAGGCTAACTAAATACAAGGCTGCGCTAGTAAGGTTGTAGCAGGCAGGCCTTCAAACCTGGGCTTGCCAAGGCCTCAGCAAACTGGTCTAATGTCTAAGTTAGCCCTGCTCTAAGCGTAAGGATGAATTAGCTGACTGTAGAAGTCCTTTCCAACTTAAACTTTTGTCAGTTTCTATGATTAATATTACAATTACAGATTTACTGACGGAATAACCAAAAGGATAATTATAACAGCATAATTATAGGAACAAATAAGTCCTTTTTATAAAACTTTCTCTTCAGGAGATCATTAATGGTGCTGTAGGGAATAGCATTCAGGACACTGTAATTTTAGTAGATGA